>NC_067472.1:87767035-87857035 GCF_947179515.1 Apodemus sylvaticus
ACATGCTATACCAGAATGCAGACGTCTTTTTTTTTTACCTTGTGAACATAGATAATGCTGAGTTTGCAACAAAGAGCACAGAAACGAGCAAGCTACATCTTACGACTTGAGGAGATCAGTCCTTGGTTGGCTGCCATGACTAACACTGAAATTGCACTTCCTGGAGAAGTCTCAGCCAGAGATACTGTGACAATTCACAGTGTGGGTGGAACTATCACCATCTTACCAACCAAAACCAAGCCCAAGAAACTCCTCTTTCTTGGATCAGACGGGAAGAGCTATCCTTATCTTTTCAAAGGTAGAGATAGTTGTATTTTTAAGACAAGTGTGTGACTGTTAATGGTATTTGAGTGTGCATGAACATTAGGATAAGACGGCTGTAGATGAAATTCTGTGTTTCTTGTGTCCTATGTGTTTTGAATGATTGGTTGGTTGCATGTCCCAATATTCCTCCCTCTGCACCTTGCTTATGATCTTATATAAGCAGACCAATTGAGTACAACTCAGTGTTAATAACTAGTTCTGATACCATTAAATTCAATTTGATATTGTTCTTAAGTCTGCCCTACTGTGTTCAGTGTTAACTGAAAATGTAAGAAGTAGTGTACTCCTAGATGCATTTGTCACTCACCCTGCTAATTTTGATTTTGTATTTATAGGGCTAGAAGATTTGCATCTGGATGAGAGAATCATGCAGTTTTTATCTATTGTGAATACTATGTTCGCTACAATTAATAGGCAGGAAACACCCCGTTTCCATGCACGGCACTATTCTGTAACACCACTGGGAACGAGATCAGGACTGATCCAGTGGGTGGATGGAGCCACACCATTGTTTGGTCTTTACAAACGATGGCAACAACGGGAAGCTGCCTTACAAGCACAAAAGGTTTGGTAAAATTCAAGTTTACCTGTGTTCTTACTGGACTATGTATGAACAAGTATGTATTAGGGCATTCTTAGTGTCTGTGTAAAGTTAAATATATGGACATGTGTCTCAAGTGTTAGAGTAGGCAGAGTTGATACCCTTAGTAAGTGGTAGTGAGGAAAACTTTCCTGCAAAAGTAGTTTTAAAACATATGTAGTTCCTAATTGCTCTGCAGTTTGATATTTCACATCTTAAATGCTCTTAAGAGCTTTTGAATTAAATTTGTAAATAATAAAATGCTTTGAAACCTAGATTTAATATTCAATATTTAAATAAGAACAGTGAATTACTTATCAGTACAGTATCCCTTTTTTTTGTACCTACCCGTGAATTTTAAAATTTGATTTCAGGCTAAGAATTTTTATTTGAAATTAATTTAGTCAACTACCCATGATATTTATATGTGAAGAAGGAGAACTGAGTCCAGTTCTAGACCAGGTCTAGCCAAGTACATTATGCAGGCAGTTAAACTTGTGAAAACCTTTGAAACTTGTGAAAACTTAAAGCTAGTGAAACTTGAAAAAAATCATACTTTTCTTCTCCATTTTTATATATTTGTGTGGTGCTTGAGAATCTAATTTCATCCCCTCCCCCTAAGCCTTTCTGTACTGTACCTTCAGCCCAGTTTCAGAAGCAAGCACAAGTCTGTAGTCCAGCTATTAAAGAATAAGTTAAAGAGCTTGAAGAACTGTCCTGACTTTGTGGAACATGTTTCTTAATAGCTGTGTTTATTTCATGCTGAGTAAATCATAAATGAAGGCTGGGCGGTGGTGGCTCACGCCTTCCACTCCTACTCCCAGCACTTGGGAGGCAGAGGCAGGTGGATTTCTGAGTTCTAGGCCAGCCTGGTCTACAGAGTGACTTCCAGGACAGCCAGGGATACACAGAGAAACCCTGTCTCAAAAACAGAACAAAACAAAACATAAACGAAGAATGAAAATATACACTAGTGGATTATACCTTTAAAAGTGAATTGTGTTATAAAAAAATACAGATTGGACTGTAAGTTGGACCTTAAGAGTCCAATTTTTAAACAAAATCAATCAAAATAAAGACAAGATAAATAGTCCAGAAGAATTGACTTTTGATTTTCTTTTGTTTTTACATATAAAATATAGCCAGTAAGGTGAAGAAAGCTATGAAAAATCAGTTTTTTAAAATACTTTATAGTTTTGGTCTTTCCTTAAGTAAAACTAATCTTTTAAAAAATTTTTTAAGGCTCAAGATTCCTATCAAACTCCTCAAAATCCCAGCATTGTGCCACGTCCTAGTGAACTTTACTATAGTAAAATTGGTCCTGCTTTGAAAACAGTTGGCCTTAGCCTGGATGTGTCAAGGAGGGATTGGCCCCTCCATGTGATGAAGGCAGTGTTGGAGGAGTTAATGGAGGCCACACCCCCAAACCTCCTGGCCAAAGAACTCTGGTCATCTTGTACTACTCCTGATGAGTGGTGGAGAGTCACACAGGTATGCAGCATGTGGGGTTAGATGTCACCAGTGTTACCCTGACTTTGATCAGATTTTCTTTGTCAGTCTTTCTAGTCTTTCTCTCTTTCCAGACTTTGTAGTTGACTCCTGTACTTGAATGGTACTTGAGAGTTATAAAAGTGCCACTGATTGTAAGGGCGGGGTGGTGGGGATGATGGATAGAAGTAAAAAGTAAATATGAAAAGAGCTGAAGTTCTTTATTTTAAAACCTAGCTTTTTGGGCTGGGCATAAATCCCAACACTCACGAGGCAGAGGCAGGCAGATATCTGTTAAAGACCAGCCTGGTCTACTTAGTTCCAGGCTAACCTGTCTACGGGAAAACAAAACAATAAACTACTCATTATTCCTGGGGCTGGTGAGTCTAAGAGTGTGTACTGCTCTTTCAGAGAACCCAAGTTGGTTCCATCACCCATATCTGGGGGTTTACATTTATTTGCCTGTTAGTCTGGCTCTGGAAGATTTTCAATGCCTTTTTTAATGGCCTTCTCTGGACTCCACACACATAGACATATAATTAAAAATTGAACTAAGTCTTTAGCAACAACCCCTCTCCCAAGCATTCATGATATCCCTTAGATCTCAGTGTTAAATGCTCCTTATATTACATGGTTATCCTGGGTAGCCATGTGCAGCAGTCTTAAGGAGTGCTTTGCGATTATTGGTTTATTTTAGAACAAGGGAAGTAGGGTTATGGAGTTGTATTGACCTCAGATCATATAGCACCTTTTGAAGGAAGATTGGCCCATGAGGTTTACTTACTTCTTTCTCCTTAGTCCTATGCAAGATCCACTGCTGTCATGTCTATGGTTGGCTACATAATTGGCCTTGGAGACAGACATCTGGATAACGTCCTCATAGATATGACAACTGGAGAAGTAGTTCACATAGATTACAATGTTTGCTTTGAAAAAGGTAAGATGAAATGGGCTTCTACATTTATTTGAGGGTCAGGTTATTTTGGTTTTAAGGGCAAAAATTAAATGCTTTGTCTTTTCAAGGTAAAAGCCTTAGAGTTCCTGAGAAAGTGCCTTTTCGAATGACACAAAACATTGAAACAGCACTGGGTGTAACTGGAGTAGAAGGTGTTTTTAGGCTTTCCTGTGAGCAGGTACGCCTTTCCTCTTTTGTCCTGTAGTGTAACTGTTTAATGAGCAAAATCCATGGGAGGAAGCCATAAAACATTTTCATATGGAAACTTGTGTGGACTTTACTGAAAACACTTATAAAAAATAGGTTCTCCACATCATGCGGCGAGGCCGAGAGACTCTGCTGACACTCTTGGAGGCTTTTGTGTATGACCCACTGGTGGATTGGACAGCTGGTGGTGAGGCTGGGTTTGCAGGTGCTGTCTATGGTGGAGGTGGCCAGCAGGCGGAGAGCAAGCAGAGTAAGCGAGAGATGGAACGTGAGATTACCCGCAGCCTCTTTTCTTCCAGAGTTGCTGAGATAAAGGTAAAGCCCAAAGATGTTATGTCACTCACTGTTAGCTTTTTAACAGATCAGATGTACTTAAGGGTTGAGTATATTAGGTATTTAATATTAGGCATATTAGGCATATCTGGGTGTGAGGAATCCTTGTCATCTCTGTTAGATTATCCTCCCACACTGACAAATTCACATTTCTTGGAATTATTCCAGTGAACATAAGTGTCTAATAATTGAAGAGTCTCCCCCTCCCCCCCTCTTTCAGTAGTTGAAGAGCTCAGGTTTATTTTCTGTGGCCTGTGAATCGGTTCACTTAATGGCAATGTGAATGTATTAATTATCAAAGGTAGTACAACAACTAATTTCTTAGTTGGGAATTTAGGTAAAGCAGTACACCCATATGTACCCGTATTTACTGTTCCTGATCACAACTCTCTTCTAGGTGAACTGGTTTAAGAACCGGGATGAGATGCTAATTGTGCTTCCCAAGCTGGACAGCAGCTTAGATGAATACCTAAGCCTGCAGGAGCAGCTGACAGATGTTGAAAAACTGCAGGGCAAACTGCTGGAAGAAATAGAATTTCTAGAAGGAGCTGAAGGAGTGGACCATCCATCTCGCACTCTGCAACACAGGTTGAAAATAATAGTTGATTTATGCTTCTCTGCATTTGAAGTTATAGAGAAATTTTGTATTTGTGTAAACACTGTCAGTTTGAATTAGAATTTTCAGCAACTTGGTATGAGTTCTGTTAATGGCCATGATTTCAAACTGCAGATATTTAGCTGTTTACTTTTTTTTTTTATTTTACTTAATTCTGTGATAAATTATTGGACATAACTGTATATATAGTGAGTGATTAGAACACTTAGATTTAGAAAACCTAGGGTTTGGTGTTCTCTCTCTCTCTCTCTCTCTCTCTCTCTCTCTCTCTCTCTCTCTCTCTCTCTCTGTGTGTGTGTGTGTGTGTGTGTGTGTGTGTGAGTGAGAAATAAGTCTCTTACTCATTTATTTGTGCAGTGGCACAAATTGCTTTCTTGAGTTTAAAAATAAAGCATACAGGAACCAGAGAGATGGCTTAGCAGTTAACAGCACTGACTGATCTTGCCAAGGACCCTGGGTTCAGTTTCCAACACCCACATGGTGTCTCCCATCTATAAATACAGTTTCAGGTGCTCTAGTCCTCTCTTCCGTTCCCATGGCTCCTGCACATAAACTTCATATAGTCATACAGAGACATGAAAGTAATAAATAAATAGATCTTTTAAAAGCATATGGAATACAGCGGGTAATGAGTTGTTGAATATGTGTGCCTATCATTGCTAGAGACTTTTACTCTAAAATGATCCAGCAATTTTCCTTCAAGAAATCTCAGACTCAGCTTGTGTTAGTGTTCATTTAAAATGTGGGAGTAGTTAAGGAAATTGCAGAGTTGGAACAAACCAGGACAAGGAGACATTTGAACAGTGTCCTTGAGATTCAAAAGGAGCTAACTAGTCTAAATATTTACAATATCAAGCCTTTACTAGATAGAAGAAAGAGCTGTGACTGACCTTTGACTTTGATTTTCTGATTAGGTATTCTGAGCATACTCAACTACAGACCCAGCAAAGAGCTGTCCAGGAAGCAATCCAAGTGAAGCTGAATGAGTTTGAACAGTGGATAACACATTATCAGGCTGCATTCAATAACTTAGAAGCAACACAGCTTGCAAGTTTGCTTCAAGAGATAAGCACACAAATGGACCTTGGTATTTGAGCTTGAGGATTCTGTCACTATGTTTGGGAGGATGGGAGTCTTAATTTTTGAGTCTTAATTGAGTCTTCTTTCAATGATTACTGACCTGAAATGACTTCATTGTTACTGTCTTTAGGTCCCCCAAGCTATGTACCAGCAACAGCCTTCCTACAGAATGCTGGCCAAGCACATCTCATCAGCCAGTGTGAGCAGCTCGAGGGGGAAGTCGGAGCTCTACTGCAGCAGAGGCGCTCTGTGCTCCGCGGCTGTCTGGAACAGCTGCATCACTATGCAACTGTTGCTCTGCAGTATCCAAAAGCCATATTCCAGAAACATCGAATTGAACAGTGGAAGGCCTGGATGGAAGAGCTCATCTGTAACACCACAGTAGAGCGCTGCCAAGAACTCTATAGGAAGTAAGTTTGAAGGCATCTCATTCTCTTCATTTAACACTGAGTGAAGCAGGGTTGTGTTGTAAGTTGCTGTCTTAGAGCTTCTTTCTGTTGCTGTGATAAAGACCGTAACCAAACTAACTTAAGGAGGAAGTGGTTTATTTTTATCTTACCATGTATAGTCTAACATGAAGGAAAGTGAGGGGAGGAACTCAAGGCAGGAAACCTAGAGGCAGGAACTGATGCAGAAACTATGCAATAAATGGTCTTCCTCCCTTGCTTGCTCAGCCTGCTTTTTCATACAACTCATCAACCTGCCCATGGACTGTGCTCTCACATATTAATCATTTATCAAGAAAATCCCCTCCAGACCTGTTTAAAGGCAGGCAATCTGGTGGGGGCATTTTCTCATTCTTCTTCCCAAATATGTTGAGGTTTGTGTCAAGTTGAAAAAACAAATGCAACCATGTTTTTGTTTTCTGAAAATGGTTAATAGATAAAATTTCAATGAAGTTCCTTTGTTGTTTGTTTGTTTTTTTTGTTTGTTTGGTTTTTAATGCTTATGAGAAAGTTTGTCATTTGTTACCTTTCCAAGGAGCAGAGATTATAAAATTGTGTTATCCAGTATCATGGTGTGTAAGAGGATGCTTATTGCAAGTTTGAAGCTAGCCTTGTCCTATAGGCAGACTGACTCAAACTGCTCAGGGCTTGGGTGTGAGCCATTGGTTTATGTATATGGAATTTGCACCACTGTGGACTCCATTCCTGCAGTGCAGCAGAGGGAGAAAGAGGATATTGAAGTGAGCTCATTTAGGGTTTCTCTTGCAAGACAGTTTCTCTCAACTAGTAGATGAAAATTTCACATGGTAGGATTAAGGACGTTCTTAAGTCATTGTATCACTCAAGCCATTTTATGAAGTAGCTTGTGTTCTTGAAACTTTTCTGAAGAGACTTTTTTAAGAATAGAATGTAATTTTCTCATTGTACAGTGTGAATGTAATTTATATGTAGGGTATATTAATATAAGCAAGCCCCTGCTTTATTTCTATAGCTATGAAATGCAGTATGCTCCTCAGCCACCTCCAACAGTGTGTCAGTTCATTACCGCCACCGAAATGACCCTTCAGCGGTACGCAGCAGATATAAACAGCAGACTTATTAGACAAGTGGAACGCTTGAAACAAGAAGCTGTCACTGTGCCAGTTTGTGAAGATCAGTTGAAGGAAATTGAGCGCTGCATTAAAGTTTTTCTTCATGAGAATGGAGAAGAAGGATCTCTGAGTTTAGCAAGTGTCATTATTTCTGCCCTCTGTACCCTTACGAGGTGAGCTAGTGTGCTTCATACTAGATCATCTTATTATCTTCATTTGTTTATTTTAATCCCAGATTTAGAGCACTATTATACTTGGCCAGTGTTAGTCAACTTTCTTTTGAGATTTGAAGCCTTCTCTAGTCTATGTGCACTCAATCAAATTTGTTTTCATTGTCCACATAGGCGTAACCTTATGATGGAAGGTGCAGCTTCAAGTGCTGGAGAGCAGCTGGTTGATCTGACATCCAGAGATGGAGCCTGGTTTCTAGAGGAACTGTGTAGTATGAGTGGAAATGTCACCTGCTTGGTGCAGTTACTGAAGCAGTGCCATCTGGTACCACAGGACTTAGATATTCCCAACCCAGTGGAAGCATCTGAGGCTGTTCATTTAGCCAATGGAGTATATACATCTCTGCAGGTGAACACTTCTAAGTTTGGTTGGGAATATAGTTCAGTTGGTAGACTGCTTGCTTAGCATGCGTGAAGCCTTAAGTTTTATCCTGAGAGACATATAATCAAGAATAGTGTCACATGCCTGTAATCCTGGTATTTGGGTAGTAGAGGCTGGAAGATCAGAAGGTTCAAGGTCATCTTCAGCTGTGAGACCCAGTCTTAAAACAACAGCAAACAAACAAACAAACAAACAAACAAAAAAACACAACAGCAAACAACCCAGCAGCAAAACAGATTATCAGACAGTGTGGGGGGGGGGGAGGGGGGTCCTCTCCTTTTGGCCTCATGCTTTCTAGGTCAAGGTTAGATATTAAACAGTCTTGCTTAGGTTCTTCAAAGAGCAGTTTGACTGTTGAATGTTATTTAAGCAGTTATTTAAAATGCTGCTATGGCTACATGCGTGTTCATAAAGCAGAGATTGGTATGAGGTAATTAATTTGACTGTTGCTTAAGCAGTCATTTAAAATAAGGATCAGGGGCTAGAGAGTTGGCTTATTTGATATGAGCACTTGTTTCAAAGGACCTGGTTCAATTCTCAGCACTCAAATGGAGAGGCTCATCACCTCCTCAGGTATCAATCACTATGTATAGTGTAGTGGTGAGTTTGGGCTACACCACTTTGGCTCTCTATGGATTGTACATGTGCACCTACTCAGGAGCTATCTTGGATCTGTGAATGAAAGACAGATAGATAGACACATAGACACACACAGACACACAAAGTGTTAATTTAAAAATGTCTTGACTACTTCCAAGGCTGGGCACTTGTAAACCTTCTTCTGCTACCCTAGACCAAATTGGGGATTCTTACCCAAATTTTTACATGGCTTATTGGCCTTATCTCCTGTAGTTCCTACATTCATCTGCATCCCATGGTTTTGTTATCTTTTTCCTACCTGCTGAGTCCTAGTAGCCCCTGGCATCTTTATTGATTGACCAGTTGGGGACAAGGACCTTCAGTGTTTGAACTACACAAATTTCTGATTGAATCAAAGCATTAGAACTAATCTCTAATTGTTTCTAATTAATTACTGTCTAAATTAGAAAAAAAACAAAACATGAAACTCTCAAACATAAATTGAATATAACCATAACAATTATGTAAATCATAAGAGTTATGATATACTGTTAATATCCAGTCTTTCATATTTGTCAGTTACATAACTACCACTATTCCTGTCCGTCCGTCCGTCTTTCAAGACAGGGTTTCTCTGTGTATCCCTAGCGGTCCTGGAACTCACTCTGTAGACCAAGCTGACCTCAAACTCAGGAATCTGCCTGCTTCTGCCTCCCAAGTGCTGGGATTAAAGGCGTGTGCGAGCACTGCCTGGCATTATGTGCTTTCATGAACAGTTATTTTTTTTGTCTGTAGATGGGTAGAGCAAATTTTGCCTCATGGCTACTTTGCCATGATAAGCAACCTTGCCTGGAGGTGAAGATGCTCAATTCTTTGAAGGAGAATGAGAAGCTATCAGGAGCAGACATGTCTTGTCAAATGACCTTTAATAATGAAAGCACATTAAATGTCATATTTTGTGGATTTCTGAGGTTTTTGAAGGCTATGTAAAGTATATTTGAATTGTTAAACCTTAGCTATTCTTAGCCATTTCTATTTGAGTAAATTGAAAGCATTTTATTATAATTAAATTAGAATCTAAACTATGAGTTTACCATCTGACCCTTAACTTGTGTTACTTAATCCTCGTAAACAGTTTGTAATAGCAACTGTTAGTAGGACTGGGCCAAAACTTTGTATTCATGAATGAGTTGCATAGGGCACAATGGAAGAATAACAATATTAATTTCAAAGTTTATATCAATAGACAGATTTATACCAATGTAAGATTATGGCTACACAGTGTTTTGTTCAAGAATATTAGTAATCTGTCCCATCTGTTTCCTCTCTGTTCAAAATTATGACCATTTTTAAATTAGCCCTTAAAATGACAACCTATCTATAATTTGCAAAATAACCATAACCAGACACCCAAACCCAGGGAATTGGGCTGATGACTCTCCATATAACTTCTTCCTGTTAGAGATTGGTTTTAATTTTTGATTCAATTGGGAATCTTTGAGTCTAAAGTCTTCCTTGTCCCTAATTGGTTTTTGATAGAGCAGTAAAGATGCCAGTGGTTAACGGCTGGGCAAAGAGAGATGGGCCAGGACCCTCAGAGTGGCTTGGACTAGGGTACATTGAGGAGGAAGAAAGATTGCCATGAACCAGTGGGACAGGAGGTGAAGGCAATGAGCTATGTAAGAATTTGGATAAGTGGCCACTGGCCCATTGGGCCTCAAGTTAGAAGGGGAAGGTTTAGGAGTGCCTAGTCTTTGAGGTAGCCAAGACATTTTAAAATAACTGGTGTGTGCGGGCATGTGTACAAACTTCAGGGAGCTAAAGCAGTATAGCCAGAGCTGTATAGTCCAAGCTCTCCACTACATGTAGTGTATACACATACATGAAACAAAATACTCATACACATAAAGTAATAAAAATAAAATTCTAAGGATCAGAGTGTGGCTTTGTGTAGGTTGGGTCTCCCTCCCCCTTCCCCTCTTCCCCTCTCCTCCTCTCTCTCTTGTTTTTTCATGACAGGGCTTCTTCTCTGTATAGCCCTGGCTGTCCTAGGGATCTTACCATAATGTGGTCCATGCTGGCCTCTAATTCCTGCCTCTGCCTCTGGTTAAAGGTGTACCATCATACCCAGCCTAGTTTTGTTTTTAAATTTGGGGCTTTTTGGACACAGAATATGTTTTTGTAGCCTTGGCTAGTGTGGAATTTGCTATGTGGTACAGGCTACTATCAAATTTAAGGCAACCCTCAAACTTGAAGCAATCCCTCAGGCTCTGCTTCCTCAGAGCTATGATTACAGGCTTGTGCCACCATGCTCTGTATGACTTGGATTTCAGTTCTGGGACTGCATTATGAAATGTATAACACTTAGCAAAAACATTAAAATATATATTCCTCTTTTGTAGGAATTAAATTCAAATTTCCGGCAAATCATATTCCCAGAAGCACTTAGATGTTTAATGAAGGGGGAATGCACCTTAGAAAGTATGCTCCATGAACTAGACAGTCTCATCGAGCAGACTACTGATGGAGTTCCTTTGCAGACTCTCGTTGAGTCGCTTCAAGCCTACTTACGAAACACAGCCATGGGACTTGAAGAAGAAACTCATGCTCATTATATTGATGTTGCCAGGTAAATGTGTTAACCAGCTATGCTCTGTTTCAGCAACAACAACAAAAAAGATGGCAAGTCAGCAGTAGTGACATATGCCTGGAATACCAGGGCTTTGGAGACTAAGGCAAGAACACAACTAGTTTGAGCCATGCTCCCTCACAGAAAGAGAGGTGGTAGGAATTGGGAGATAACCAGGTAATGAGTTTCTTAGCTCTAACCTAATTAAATTTATTTTTAATTTTTGGGGCAAATCTGATTACTGGTGAATGTTTATGATTGGAAAAAAAACAACACAAGTCCGTTACTTCATGATTACAGTTTTACTAGAGATTGTCTGTAGTCCTGTGCAAGCTCATCTCTAGTCTGACCTTAGTGCTTGCCTTCTTCACAATAGCAGTGTCATGAAATGGGCAGTGGGAAAGTCATGGAATGTGCTTGTATTTCACTAGTAACATACATACCTCTTTGAGTGTCTATGCCCTTTAGTAGTTTATGCAGCTCTTTGCTGTACATACATCTATCCTTTTGTTGCCATGGCTACCTGTATGTACATAAAGTTCAGTGTGTGTATATGGGAGGGATTAGTTTTTATGAGGGGTGAGGGTGTGGGCACACTTGATGGGGAGGGGGAAGTCACTTGCCACTGCATATGTGGAAGTCAGAGGACAGCTTTGTAGCCTGTTCTGTGCTTCCATCTTTATGTGGGTTCTTGGAATCCAACTCAGGTTGTAAGGCTTCTGTGACAAGTACCTTTACCCACTGAGACCTCTTGTCAGATCTCGGTGTATTTTTTTAAGCCATGAAATTATCTGAGGTAGTTACCTTGGCTGATTAAATGTATATTCCACTTCAGGCAAACAATTTTAATTTAGTTTGGGAGATTAAACATTTGTGTTCTTCTTTAATTCCAAAAAGCAGTTTGACTTCAGAAACTTTTGTGATTGCATAGCTCTGTAGACATAAATTGTAGCTGTGCTGAGCCCTTAGAGACTCAGGATCACTTTCTTTGTCATTCTGGTATTTAAGTTTACTGCAGAGAATATAACTGAGGAGACAGAAATACTGCCCACCTGATTTCCTCACATGGAAGATAGCAAGGAGAGAGGAGGGAAGGGAGAGGACATGTGAAGTCATCTGCACCTGTCCATTCTGGTTTTTGCTCTGTTTCTTGTTAATTTTGTTATGTGTGCTGGGGAGGGTGCACATGCCAGTGCTCACGCAGAGAGGCCAGAGAACTGCTTTGTGGAGTCCTATGTCCCCACCTTTATTAGGGTTGTATATTGAACTCGAGTCATCAGGCTTGCATACTCTGATAGTAACTGCTTTATCCATTGTGTCATTTTTAACAGCCTTCCCTTAGTGGTTTGTTTGTGGTGTTTTTTTTTTTTGTTGTTGTTGTTGTTTTATGTTTTTGGTTTTTGGAGACAGGGTTTTTCTGTGTACCCCTGGCTGACCTAGAACTCACTCTGTAGAGCACACTGGCCTTGAACTCAAACCTGCCTGCTTCTGCCTCCCATGTGTTGGGATTAAAGGCGTGTGCCACCACTGTTGCCCAGATCCTTGGTTATTTTGAAGTAGATTTTTTTCTTAAATAATTCAGGAAACAGAATATGCATATAATCTTTTGTTGTTCTTTCAACAAAAAGGTAGCAATAATACCTTCCTGAAATCAGTGCTGTATTTAGAAATCCTCTGTGTTTTCTTTTTTAGCTGTAGTTGTATAAGATTGTAACTAATGATATAGACATGTGTCAGCTAAAAGTGGCTTAAAATATTTATGTAATAGAGGTATCATCATTTCAAGGACCAGTTAAAGGTTAGGTTAAAGCTGTGTATGTTTTACTGAATTTCAGACCTCCCCTTGATGTGTAGGTGTGGGTGCAGGTACATGTGCTCATGTATGTATAACAGAAGTTGATGTTCAGTGTCTTTCTCTTTTGCTCTGCCTTTTTTAAAATTATAAGAGTCTCTCATTGAGCCTAGAGCTCTCTGATTGGCTATAAACATGATTCCCTGTCTTAGTTTTTCGTTGCTGGAGTCAGAGGCATATGACTTAATGCCTTGCTATTGATGAAAGTTGTCATCTGACATGCTCTAAATCACACAATAATTTTAAGTTTTAAAATGTACATAATTCAAAACTGTATACTCCAAATGGCAGGTACTTCCATTACTGTCTAAAGTTGGTTCCAGTTACATTGCTATAGGACCACTGCATCTGACAATTTTATAGATCTACATTTTGGAATTAGGGTCTTCTCCCCCCCCCCCCCCCCCCCCCCGGGTTTCTCTGTATAGCCCTGGCTGTCCTGGAACTTGTAGACCAGGCTGGCCTCGAACTCAGAAATCTGCCTGCCTCTGCCTCCCAGAGCGTTGGGACTACAGGCATGTGCCACCACTGCCCAGCTGGAATTAGGTTATTCTTTATGTTCTTATATATTATATAGTAATTTCTAGAATGTCCTTCACATTTGTATAAAATTGAAATCACATATGTAGGTATTACATATAACTAAAACTGAGCTGGAATCATTGATTTCATAATAGAATTGGCACTAATACCATTCTCTCATAGAAGTGAGCATAATGGTAGCATGTTTCCATAGACTTTGCATAAAAGTGTCTAAGACTTACAGACTTTTGTATTCCCCAAACTAACTCCTTCAGGTGAGGGTTTTAACACCAGTTTCTTTTTCTCTAGAATGCTACATGCTCAGTATGGTGAATTAATCCAACCAAGAAATGGTTCAGTTGATGAAACACCAAAAATGTCTGCTGGCCAGATGCTTTTGGTAGCATTTGATGGCATGTTTGCCCAAGTTGAAACTGCTTTTGGCTTATTAGTTGAGAAGGTAAACATTAACTTTGTTTTATGAAAGGTATAAGTGCAATAGTCTTTTAATGTAAACAAGAGGAAAGTGAGCATTCCTTTTTTCCATTTGCATAGTTAAACAAGATGGAAATTCCTGTTGCTTGGAGGAAGATCGACATTATTCGGGAAGCCAGAAGTACCCAGGTCAATTTTTTTGATGACGACAATCACCGACAGGTGCTAGAAGAGATTTTCTTTTTAAAAAGACTACAGACAATTAAGGAATTCTTCAGGCTCTGTGGTACCTTTTCTAAAACATTGTCAGGTAATCTTAGCACTCTGGCTTAGCTTGCCTTCATAGTACTCTAGAAGGGATCAGTTGGAGCTGGCTTAATTTAATTGTGCACTTGTGACTTCTCTGTATTTTAGATAAGCAATATCTTTTTTTTTTTTAAATTAGCAGTTTGTATTTAATTTGAGGATAATCTAGTTAATTGGCTCATCTATTGGTTAGATGGTTATAGGTGGTTAATATTACAGTTATCTGTGTAGCCCTAGTGTGAAGTCCATTTCTCATACACAGTTAGCAGCCTTTCTTTTTTGCATTACACAGTCAGTGTTTTCACTGTAGTGATGGGTAAGCAATATCTTATGTGATCTTATTTGTTCAGGACTCGTTTTAAGATGATTTTCATTTTTCTTTCTTCCTTCCTTCCTTCCTTCCTTCCTTCCTTCCTTCCTTCCTTCCTTCCTTCCGTCCATCCATCCTTCTAGGATCAAGTTCACTTGAAGATCAGAATACTGTGAATGGACCTGTTCAGATTGTCAATGTGAAAACCCTTTTTAGAAATTCTTGCTTTAGTGAAGACCAAATGGCCAAGCCTATCAAGGCCTTTACAGCTGACTTTGTAAGACAGCTCTTGATAGGACTCCCAAACCAAGCCCTTGGACTCACATTGTGTAGCTTTATCAGTGCCCTGGGTGTAGACATCATTGCTCAGGTAGAAGCAAAGGACTTTGGTGCTGAAAGCAAAGTTTCTGTAGATGATTTGTGTAAGAAAGCTGTGGAGCACAACATCCAGGTAGGGAAATTCTCACAGTTGGTAATGAACAGAGCTACCGTATTAGCCAGCTCCTATGATACAGCCTGGAAGAAGCATGACCTTGTGCGCAGGCTGGAAACCAGCATTTCTTCCTGCAAGACAAGCCTGCAGCGGGTGCAACTGCACATTGCCATGTTCCAGGTAAGCAATTTGCTGTGTAGTTTGGTTTTTCTCACACAGTTCATATATGACAATATAAAGAAAATATGTAAAGTGCCTTAGTTGTGCCAAACCAAAATGAACACTTTCAAGGGTTTTGTGTTTTCTTTGCAATTACTTTATTTTATTTTATTTTACTTTATTTTATTGGACTGGACTGGAGTTGGTTTCATATTTAATGTCCTTTGATGTTCTTTACAGCAGGACTGCATGATAAGCATTTATATATTTATGTATTAGTGAATAGTAAGTATTGTTTGTGAATGTAGTTTATAATGGTTATATTCATGATGTAGGTAGGTCTGCATCCTATACTGTTGAGATTATAATTAAATTTATCTCTGAATAGGTTTCACTGATGCTCTAAAAATACAGTGCATAGCTTTGGGTCTAAGTAAATCTTTTATTTTGAAAAGTGTGTATAGAATAAGCCTGTTTTGTCATGTAAGCACAGGCTTTGGGATAAGATAGATTTGCATTCATGACTTGTGTTAGGCAACGATCTGTGAAGATGGTAAGAATGTTCTAACAGAGTGTTGTAGTTCAGGGATGGCTCTCATGTATGTATGTATGTATGTATGTACACACACTGTGGCTGTCTTCAGATATACCAGAAGAGATCTCATTACAGATTGCTGTGAGCCACCATGTGCTTGCTGGGATTTGAACCCAGGACCCCCAGAAGAGCAGTCAGTGCTCTTAACTGCTGAGCCATCTCTCCAGCGCCCTATTTATTCTTTTATAAATGTAGACTTTGACATTGTTAAAAGAATCTGTTTTCTTGAATCTGTTTTGACATAGACAGTGGTTATTTTGTTTTACTTTTGTCAGTGATCAGAAGAGAGTATGTTTCAGAGGAACTATTGGCAGTTTTATAATTACTAGCTATTTTCTTCATAAGTTAGGAAGAGAAGTATATTCAACCTGAATCACATTAGTTGTGTATTAATAGTCCTGCTTCTTGCACATTAGCTATGGATTGGGGTAATGCGTTATGACTTCTGAAAATGTTTTATTCTTTGAAATGCTACACATTTTGGAATTTATTCCCTTAGAAATTACCAGTGTTGGGACTTGGGATGTAGCTTACTTATATGGATCCAGGACACCCAACCCTGCATAAACTGAACTGGGTTGTACACTTGTTTAGGCTGGAGGATCAGAAATTCAAGGTGATCCTCAGCTATATGGCAGGTTTGAGATCAGCCTGGGCTATGTGAGACCTTGTCTAAAACCTTCTCTAAATAATAGTAATAATAATGAGAAACAAATCATAAATTTAAAAGTGACAATATTGAGGAAAACTCGTTTAAATATGGGCACACTTTAATATAAAACTATTGGATTATTTAACTGGTGCTAGAAATCACCATTATGATTTCTACATGTTATGTCAGGTACATCACTAAACTATACCCCTAGCTGCTAAAGAAGTTGTATGACTCTCAGATGACCAATGACCCTCAGAACATTAAAAGAAAAAATGTTTTAATAGTTTTTGGAAAGTTCTGTGCTATTATTATTTCTTACAGTGTCTCCTTGCTAGACATGCCCACCAGACCCCAAACTAAATTCACTGCATCTTCTTATCGAGAGATTGACACACACACACACACACCACCACCACCATCATCACCACCACCACCAAGATAAGGGTTTATTGTTTTGAAATGAAGCTCAAACTGACTGGGAACTTAATCCTCTTTTCTCCATCTCACAAATACTGGGATTACAAGTTTTTTTTCCACCAGACCTGTAAAGGTCAGTTGTTTTGGGGAGCAGGTGCACCAAATGTATTTAGCAGATGTCTTAAGAATTCCTATTTGAATGTTACGTATTAGTGATGTGTGAAGTTCTTTTATTCTCCCCAATTAATTGTTCCTTTATTGCAACTCAATTTTCTGTCTTTTCCCAGTCTCACCTCATGTGACTTTCCTTATTTATCTGAAGTTTTGTTCTACTGGGTCTATAGTCCCTTTTTTCTTTGAATAGTGGCAGCATGAAGACCTCCTTATCAACAGACCACAAGCCATGTCAGTCACCCCACCTCGCTCTGCAATCCTGACCAGCATGAAAAAGAAACTGCATGCTCTCAGTCAGATTGAGACTTCAATAGGGACTGTTCAGGTATGTCTGACTGTCTTCCTACTAGCACCTTCTGTTATAGAAGTAGAACTCAGCATATCTGTGCCCATCTTCAGCTCCTAAGCCAAGTGAATATAACAAAATCCCTTTTCACTTTCAGTTTTATTTGTTTTTTATTGAAAATTAAATCCTTTTCATTGAGTATATTCTGATCACAGTTTTCTATCCCTCATTTCCTCCCAGAGTCTACCTCCCCTCCCTTGCAACTCTAGGCCTCTCTCTCTTAAGAAAACAGGCATGTGTTTTGTTGTGTTCTTTTCCAAGGCCAAGGACTACTGTAGTGACTATTTTACCTGCCTTAGTGTGAAACTTGACACTTTTTCTGTTCTGTAGAAAAGGATTTAATATGTCCAGTGGAGCAGAACATGTTTCTAAATGATTATTCACTATATGCATCCAGCTCTCTGTTGAAAGCTAATTTTTTAGTTAATTTTTTTATTTTTATCTGTCTGTCTGTCTGTCTGTCTGTCTGTCTGTCTGTCTTTTTTTTGTTTGTTTTGTTTGGATTTGGTTTTTTTTTGAGACAGGGTTTCTCTGTATAACCCTGGCTGTCCTGGAGCTCACTCTGTAGACCAGGTTGGCTTTGAACTCAGAAATCCGCCTGCCTCTGCCTCCCAGAGTGCTGGGATTACAGACGTGTGCCACCACTACCCGGCTCTATTTATTTATATATTTTGGTTTTTTTCGAGACAGAGTTTCTCTGTGTAGCCCTTGCTGTCCTGGAACTCACTCTGTAGACCAGGCTGACCTCAAACTGAGAAATCTACCTGCCTCTGCCTCCCAGAGTGCTGGGATTAAAGGCATGCGCCACCACCGCCAGGCTTAGTTAACTTTTTTAATAAAGAAATTGGTCTTAACACTCTATATTTGTGTGTATAACTCAGATAATTTGGTGACATTCTTTTCTGATTATCGAATTTAATAATATGAAATTCAGTGCTCATACAGTATTTTAAAATTTTAAAGTGAAACTTGTGATCTTAGTTCTTTCAAGTTGGCTAGCAGTCTGCCACCTGAGCATGTATGTCCTCAACCATGTTTTCTGCCTTCCTTTCCTTTAATTTTAAACTTTGTGGTGAGGATTCAACATAGAATCTCATGTTTCCTAGGCACGAGTTCTCTCTCTCAGCAACATATATCTCCAACAATGTTTTTATTTTTCAATTTTTATTTATTATTAATTTAATTTTTCTCTTTTTTTGGCATAGAGATGGCAGGTTCTTACCTTGTAGCCCAGACTAGCCTGGACCTGGCCATCAGCATTCCCAGTGCTGAGATTACACATGTGCCATCACCATGCTGAGTCTTTAATTTTTAAAAAACTACTTTAAGGGGCTGGAGAGATAGATGGCTCAGTGGTTAAGAGCACTGACTCCTCTTCCAGAGGTTCTGAGTTAAATTCCCAACAACCACATGGTGGCTCACAACCATCTATCTGTAATGTGATCTGATGGCCTCTTCTGGTGTGTCTGAGAAGAGTGACAGTGTACTCAAATACATAAAATAAGTAAAATAAATATTTTAAAAAGATATTTTATATTTTAAAAAAACTGCTTAAAAAATCATGAAAACTGCAAAAAAAAAAAAAAAAAAGCAAGCCCCAAAGAACACAAACATGTTACAGATTTTAAGTAAATCAAAAGTTAATTTTTTTCTTACTCAGACATCTTTGGCCCTTAAGTAATCAAAATCAAGACGAACTCTGAAACAAAGGTATTAGATATGTTTTCCAAATTAAGCATGCGCACCATTACTACTTCTGAATCTGACCATAAAATGTTTAACACATAGGGAGTAGAGAGTGTGGTAAAGGCTCAGGGTTCCTTCGGCTCTTACAGGAGAAACTAGCAGCCCTCGAAGCAAGCATTGAGCAGCGGCTGAAGTGGGCAGGTGGTGCCAATCCTGCCCTGGCACCAGTTCTGCAAGATTTTGAAGCAACAATAGCTGAAAGAAGAAATCTTGTTCTCAAAGAGAGCCAGAGAGCAAACCAGGTACTGCATACTCCTTTCAGGCTTCTGGTTCAAGATTATTACACCATTTGAACTTTGTCTTCAGGTACTTTTAGCTGTCTCAGATCTTGTAAATACAAAAATTAAAATATGTACTACTCTGTAAATAAAAAATATATCGAATAAAAAAAATGAAAAAAATATGTACTACTCACAGTTTTTGTAAGTAAGTTCTCAGGACCATCTCTAATTCAGATTATAGAAATGTGTCATTAGTGCTGCTTATCACATCATCACCTTTTCCACCCCAATGTGGCTTCTCTCTTCACAGGTCACTTTTCTCTGCAGCAATATCATTCACTTTGAAAGTCTACGAACAAGAACTGCCGAAGCCTTAAGCCTGGATGCTGCCTTATTTGAACTAATAAAACGGTGTCAGCAGATGTGTTCATTTGCGTCACAGTTCAACAGTTCAGTTTCCGAGTTAGAGCTTCGTTTATTACAGAGAGTGGTGAGTCCTGTGGGAGAAACTAACTGATAGTGTCTGAAATTTTAAGGCCAGTAACCTAAATTAAGGTTATGGTTATTGGAGACTGAATATATGTAACAAGTTGTTATAGGGATGCAGCGATGATTAAATCTTGCTTTTGGCATCCATGGAACTCTTCAGTAATATGTTGAATGAAGAAGATACTGTGGCTTATGTAAAAGTTCTGAAGCAGGTTAAGATGTGTATATGTGCAGTGCCAGGAGAATAGACCAGGCTTGTTGGGATGGCTGCTGAAAAGGTGAGCTAAGCCTGAAAGTACCATGTTAAGTGGGCTCAGTGTTTGAGTGCTGTGGAAAAGATTGATTTAGGCTGTTTTAGGAACTTTTGTCTTCATTTCAAAGTGTAATTTAGGGTAAGTGTAGAGACTTGGTTATAGATATTTGTCATTCCAACTGTATTACAGGTTTTCAAGCATTATATATTTAAAGCATTTATACCCTATATGATATGCTGAAAATTTAGAATTCTTCATATAGACTTGAAATTAATTGTTAAGCATTGTCTTCGATGTATCATCAAATCAAGAGCCAACAACTGAGAGTTTGAATCTCTTGCTGATGGTTATGATAGGACTTATTTCAAGTGAATTAATTCTTATCTACTTAGGACTCGACTCTTGAACATCCTATTGGCAGTTCTGAGTGGCTTCTATCAGCACATAAACAGTTGACCCAGGATATGTCCACCCAAAGGGCTGTTCAGACAGAGAAGGAGCAGCAAATAGAGACTGTCTGTGAGACCATCCAGAGCCTAGTAGACAGCGTAAAGACTGTGCTCACCGGTCACAACCGGCAGCTTGGAGATGTGAAGCATCTCTTGAAAGCCATGGCTAAGGTAATGAATCCCACTGGCATAATTTCCTGTCTCAGAAAATAGCTTTGTGGAAAGATGTGACAGTATACAAACAAAAATAACTTCTCAGTTTACATTTTGTAATTTCTTTGTAACTGCATCAAAATGTATTCTTTTCATCTACTATGTTTTAAAGCAGGCATTCTGATTTTTGTACATAACCCCAGGCTTAAATTGGTTGTCATTGAGCAGGCATTTTGGTTTTCAGTCTTTTTCTTCTCCACCTGTATTTCTAAACATATACAGCTTACTTCTAAAGTGAATGAACTACGTACGGGTTCTTCCCTCCAGTACCCTACTCAGTCTGGTTAATAAGGACATGCATTCCCAGAAAAGGCTAAATTAAATTGCTTTATCATTACAAAATAGTAGGAACAGTCTGTAGCAAGAATCCTGGAGTTTTACTTTCTTTAAAAAAGAAATATTAAGCCAGGCAGTGGTGGAGCATGCCTGTAATCCCAGCACTCTGGGAGGCAGAGGCAGATGGATTTCTGAGTTCGAGGCCAGCCTGGTCTACAGAGTGAGTTCCAGGACAGCCAGGGCTACACAGAGAAACCCTGTCTCAAAAAAAACAAAAACAACAACAAACAGGCATGTGACCTGAAAGACCAAATCCAAAAAACCAAAAAAAAAAAAAAAAAAAAACCAACCAAACAAAAAATATTAAGCAGGGCAGTGATGGCTCATGCCTTAATCTCAGCACGTGGGAGGCAGAGGTAGGTGGATTTCTGAGTTTGAGGCCAGCCTGGTCTACAGAGTGAGTTCCAGGACAGCCAGTGCTACTACACAGAGAAACCCTGTCTCAGAAAACCTATATGTGTGTGTGTGTGTGTGTGTGTGTGTGTGTGTATGTATATATGTATGTGTATGTATATATATGAATATTTTTTTTTCATTTTAATCTCAGGTTTGGGAATATGGGGCTGTTTGACAGCAGCTGACTGAAATGCCTAGAGCTCTAGCAGAAATGTGGTTTTGACAGCTGCAGATCGTTTCTGCAATTGTGTGATATTTGGAATTCCGGGAACGTTTCAGAGGGTACACACACACATTCTAGAGCCTCAATAGGGTTGTTGGTCATTGAGGGCAGAGCTGGGGGCAGTGGTTTGTTAGTTAGTCATGCTCAAGGAAGAAACAAAAAGAAAGAAATTAGAGTCAGGGCGCTCTCTCTCTCTCTCTCTCTCTCTCTCTCTCTCTCTCTCTCTCTCTCTCTCTCTCTCTCTCCTCCCCTCCCCTCCCCTCCCTCTTCCCCTCCCTCTCCCCTTTCTTTCCTTATCTGGTGAGTGATAAGGGCTGTAACTGGAGGTTTCAAAGTCGCAAACACTGGCAACAGTCATTTTGGTATTTCTTTTTATTTGAAATAAGGAAAACAAAGATACTAGAAACAAAGATTCTATAATAAAAGAAGACTGACCTATAAGCAGCTCAAACATGTCTTAATCAAGAGATGACTCTTCTTGAGATGAGTTACTGGAACAAATAAGTCTGTTTCTAATGGTTTATGTATGTATTTGGTGGCAGGACGAAGAGGCTGCTCTAGCAGATGCTGAAGATATTCCGTATGAGAGCAGTGTCAGGCAATTCCTGGCTGAATATAAATCATGGCAAGACAACATTCAGACGGTTTTGTTCACACTAGTCCAGGCCATGGGTCAGGTTCGAAGTCAAGAACATGTTGAAATGCTACAGGAAATCACTCCCACCTTGAAAGAACTGAAGACACAAAGCCAGAGGTGAGGGTACTCCCTGGCCAGCCCTGATGACGCACAGCAGAGCATGAGAAGCTTATCTCTTGTTATTTTTATTTCTAGTTTTGTTCATATGTTTGTAAACAGTTATGGCAAAACATTCCATAAATAAATATTTTGTAAATTTTGTATTTCAGTATCTATAATAATTTAGTGAGTTTTGCATCACCCTTAGTCACCGATGCAGCAAATGAATGTTCAAGTCCAACATCATCTGCAACTTACCAGCCGTCCTTTGCTGCAGGTATGAAAGAGGCCCAATCTTGATGTGTTGTCAGACGTTTATACATACAGGTTTAGGCGGTTAACTATGGGCAAAGGTTTATTGCGTTTATAGTCACTGCCTTTTAAAAGAGTTTTCTTTAACACTGCCCCATACTGGCTCAGTAGATTTTGGAATTATCAAAAATTTCCCATAACTTGAGCTCCTAAGGATCTAATGTCTACTCTGTCCTCTCTTCCTGTGTGCTACACACACAACGGGTGTGGGGGTAGTAATGTCATAAAATCTTTACAAATAAACCAAACCGGAGAAGTCTGCACATTTGTTGAAATTTAATGTTGGTTTTTATTTAAAAATGTATAGACTGATTTCCCTCATAAAGAGTAGCTAAGGTCAAGCATGGCTGTGCATACTTGTACTTGGGAGGCCTGCAAGTCAGACCTGAAGGATTGATCTTATATTTCGCTTTTTCCTCCTTTCCTTCCTTTTTCCCCTCCTTCTCTCCTTTCCTCGCTCCTTTTTTAAATTTTATTCATTCATTCATTGTTTATTTTTAGATGTTATCTCTCTACATAGCTGTGACTATCCTCAAACTTACTATGTAGACCAGGTTGGCCTTGAACTCTTAAAGATCCGCCTGTCTGCCTCCCAAGTGCTGGGATGGAAGTCGTGCACGTGCCCAACTTCTGACTTTTAATTATGATTTAAATTTTTATTCTTGTTGAGCCTTTTAGTATAGTAGATTAATAAGAGAAAGGGATTTTTTGGAGTCTTCCATCCAAATTAAAACATGAAAACTATTGTGCATATCTGTAGGGCTTTTTTTAAAAAAAAAAAAAAAAGAAATACATTAACACATAGACATCAGGCTCATCTTAATTTTTTCCAGTTAATAGTAAATTGATAATTGCTTGATGTAAAGTTTATAAATGCCCAAAAATATGTGGTTCTATGCTGATACTTATTTTATAGGATAGCATTTTACTGCTAAACCCTGGCTGGCCTAGAACACTGATTTTCCTGCCTCTGCCTCCAGGGAGCTAGATGTAAGGTGTGGCCACCAGTTTATCTTATCTTTCCTGTGTTATTACTGCTATTTCCTCCTTCAGCATATTTTGTTTTTCCCTTACTCCCAATTCCTTGCAGATTTCCTCTCTCCCTATCCTATCTTCATACTATTTTTTAAATAAAAAATCATCAAATCCAAAAGCATGCACAGAAAATCTAAAGCCAAATGAAACAAAGTTCTATTGCATCAGCCTTGTTTTGTCCAAAAATGCTGTTTCCTTTGGTGTCATTCACCACCTCTGACTTTTATAGTTTTCCCATTGCCTCTTCTGCATAGATCCCTGAGTATTGAAGGGAAGGGTGTGATACATTTTAGGGTTGATTGCTCTAAGTTTCTCACTCTCTGATGTTGTCCAGTTGTGAATCTCAGTGTAGACATTACTCCTAGAAGAAGTTTGGCTGATAGGTTGAGTGATGCACTGATCTGAAACCCAGTTATGTGTGGTGGCTATGACTTCCCTGGTGAGCCATTCTACAGTTGCCAGGGAGCTGCTGAGGAATTGAGGTAGGCTGGGAGGGATGGTTTAGGAAGGTGAGAAAGCCTCCCCTAACCCCCTTTAAGACTTTTAAATTTAATGTATGAATGTTTTACTTGCATTGTGCACCAATAGCCACTGCCTTGTGTCCCCAGAGATCAGGGAAGGTCTTGGTCAGATATCCAAGATTTCCATTTACCAATGGTTGTAAGCCATTATGTGGGTATTGATAGTTGAATCAGAACCTCTGTTAGAGCAGAAAGTACTCTAAACTGCTGAGCTATGTTTCCCAATTTTAAGGACTATTTTTTTGTAGTGGGTTGGGGAGGTAGGTGTGGGGAGGTGTGGATTATATGTGGGGTGGGGGGGTTGTGTTCCAGAGGTCAGCCTTGGGTGACATTCACCTTGGTTATGTGTGGGTGCTCATGCTGTAGACCTCAAACTTGAGATCCTTCTGCCTCTGAATTTGAGTTCTGGGATTAAAGGCATGAGCCACCGCAGTGGGATAAGGACTTTTAATATTATAAATTAAGTTCAAGGTTGAATACCATGGAATACATCTTATCAGCCATCCCTTGTGAGTGTGCTGCCACCCTTCCTCCAGCTCTCCCCCAGTTTCTGTTTGTATGCAAATTGAGCCACCAATTCTTTTTCTTTAGCGGTTAGGAGTAACACTGGCCAGAAGACTCAGCCTGATGTCATGTCTCAGAATGCTAAAAAGCTGATTCAGAAAAATCTGGCTACATCAGCAGATACTCCACCAAGCACCATCCCAGGAACTGGCAAGAACATCGCCTGTAGTCCTAAAAAGGCTGTCAGAGACCCTAAAACTGGGAAAGGTAATCAGTTAGAATATGGATGCCTTATAATTCTATAATACACAAAAGTTGGTTTGACTTATGTATGCCTTTGCTTCATAGCTGTGCAAGAGAGAAACTCCTATGCAGTGAGTGTGTGGAAGAGAGTGAAAGCCAAGCTAGAGGGCCGAGATGTTGATCCAAACAGGAGGATGTCAGTTGCTGAGCAGGTGACTATTTTGTTTGTTTGTTTTTTCAGACAGGGTTTCTATGTGTGGTCCTGGCTGTCCTGGAACTCACTCTGTAGACCAGGCTGGCCTCGAACTCAGAAATCTGCTTGCCTTTGCCTCCCAAGTTCTGGGATTACAGGCATGCGCCACCACGCCTGGCCTAGGTGACTATTTTTTAAGCTTAAGTTCTGTATTAATGCTGCTGGTAGGCACAAGGATCTCATTTACCCATTTCCTTATTTTATCAAGAAATAGGCTCTTGGCCTAGCAGAAGAGCCTTGGTTCAGTGGGTAGAGGCATATGCCTCAGAGCCTGACAGCCTAAGTTCAGTCTCTGGTTTCACATGGTAGAATAAAGGTTGCCAACTCATTCAAGCTGTTCTCTCACTTCCATATGTGCGTGCATGCACACTCACACTAAGTGTTAATGATAAAAAGAGAAATCAGCTGCTTAAACCTACATTCAGGACTCAGAAGGTTATTGGTAACACTGCTCTAAAGTTGTCAGATGCTCACTACTTGACTCTTCACTACTTAGTACTTTCCTTTTAGACAGCTCTTGCATAGAATTTTAAGCTGTATTACTGCTCTAATCATTCCCCATACTCAAGTTAACCCTCACCTTACCTATTCTGAAAGTATCAGATGAAGGGAGGATGACAATTTTTGGAGGTGTAGACTCTTTAGTCCCATGAATACCTGTATATTTTTGTCCAAGGTTTTATCCTGTTACTGTATCTATACCACACCTTCCTACCTCCTTCCCATTCCACCCCACCCCAGGGTGCTAGAGATTGACCATTGGCCTTTACAGGTACTAGGCAGATATGTTACTGCTGAGCCATTCAACTGTTAGTTTATTTTGAAAAAATGTTTTAAAGTTACAGAAAAGTTGTAGGGATGCCATACTTTGACAAACCAACCACTTATTACCCACATCTGCATTATTTATCTTGTTCTAAGCAGAAGTTTTCATGGTATAACCCTGAGAGCAAATGGTGGGAGGTAGGGAGGCTTCTTACCATTCCTAAAGTTCTAAGGGTTCTGACTTTCCTAAGACCACTGAGCTTGTTGCATCCTCTGTGGTCATAGAGTGCCACCTTTTTCTACTGGAGTATAACCTCTCTTCCTTTGGGTAATTCGTTTTGATTAGAAGCTTGCTCTTGAGACAACTCATGCAATTGGCATATGAAATGTGACCTTTCAGGTTCTCAGTGATTTTTCAATTCTGTCCTACCTATGTTCACAGGTTGACTATGTCATAAAGGAAGCAACTAATCTAGATAACTTGGCTCAGCTGTATGAAGGTTGGACAGCCTGGGTGTGAATGGCAAGACAGTAGATGAGTCTGGTTAAGCGAGGTCAGACATCCACCAGAATCAACTCAGCCTCAGGCATCCAAAGCCACATCACAGTCAGTGGTGATGCAACTGGGGGCTTACTCTGAGGAAACCTAGGAAATCTCGGTGTACTAGGAAGTGAATCCTGCAGGACAGCTGCACTCAGGGATACGCCCAACACCATGGCCAGGGTCAAAGGTGAAGAAAGCAAGCTCACTGCCTGCACACGGAGATTGTCTTTCTGCCACAGAACAGCTGCAAACGTGTCAGGAGGTTAGCTGAGAAAGAAATCGGGCTGCTGCGGAGCACAGAGTGACTTGGAACTCCATTCCACCTGACCCTGTGTGTACAACCCAGGAAAACAAACCCCGCTCAGAAACAAGAGAAAATGGGGCCGCGAAGAACTCACAGCCACGGAAGAGTTGTTGCATTCAGATTCTTGAGAAACATTTGTTGCTTGGCAACAGTACTGGTTGGGTTGACCAGTTAAGTATCAAAAGGCTATGCTGTATGAGTTTCAGAAATGGACTGAAAAAATGGAGAGCAGTGTAATAGACACACACTACATCGGAAGAACTGACTTCTGAAATGAAGAGAAAAGCACCTATGGATCCCACTCCTTCCCATCGCTTCCCTGTTCCCCGGCTCCCCATTGACCCGCCCTGGTAGATTAGCCAGCTGTCAGACTCACTTTTATTTCAATCCTTACACTTCATAAACTTTTGTCTCCACGGTGTTACCATATTTGGAGACAGAAACAGGAGCTTCTCCAAATCCAGTGAAAACATGGAAAATTCAAGGATTGTTTAAAGGTCTGTGATCATCACATACAAGATGTAACTCTGGTTATTTCAGTCATATCTGTGACTCTATCATGTACAGTTTCCTGAATTGTCACTGTGCATCCAAACTTAATGAGTCTAACAGACACTGATTTCACGTGCACTCCCCTCTGCTTACAATGTGCATTTTTTGGAGGTCATTCAAATTTTCCCTCTTCTGTGATTGCTGTAGTTTCTTTCATAGAAAGTAGCTGATCTGATGTAATCTTTTACCTTTTAAACAACCAGGATAGAGAACCTATTGGAGTTTGCATTGTTGATGACAGGTTCACAATAAAGTGACGTTCTGGTGGAGGTAGAGTGAAATGTTTTTTAATTCAGTTTTCTCATTTGATACTTTTAATTTACAAAGGGTAATTTTCTTTAATATTTTAAAGTGTAAATTAAAAATGCTTTAGTTTACCTGGCATTTGGGGTATATGCAGTAATGCCTACCAGTAGCACCTTTAAGTTCAGCTGGTGGCTTCTGATGGGTTCTGTTTACCTTTTGCAACATTTTATAGCTTGCTGTTGAGTGACTAGTGTATAGTGAGTCACGATCAAGCATCCTTCAGCTTAGCATTTTCAGTACTCACTGCTGATCCTTGATAGAAGTGCAGACTAGAATAGAGCTAAAAATCACGTATCAACACAGAATAGCACATGGCATTTTGAGTCTTTTCCCTGCGTTTTAGCAACTAGTGTGGTGGCCATTTAATTTGTCAGCCTCTACAACCCTGAAAGGACCAGGTGTCTCTAGGCTCTTCTCTGACTGCGACATGAGTGGAATTCTAATCCTCACAGGATGGATACCAATGCCAGCACTTTAATTATGAGTTTTGGAAGGTGCTGTTTTGTCCGCTGACAAGTTAAAGAATCTAGCACATTGCATTTGGTTTTATTTGTTGATTTTGAGCCTTGTCACAAAATAGCCTAGCTGGAATATTGATGCCATACTGTATTTTGCATGTTATTTTCTTCCCTAGAGGCATTGAGGGCAACTGTACTTTTGCTCCCTCAAGATGTGTCATTTTGAGACATTCTTCATGCTAGGGAGAGCTTTTGTTGTAAGGAGAAAACCAGTTCAGACTTTTGTCCCTGTAGGTGGTGGTAGTGGTCAGAAATGGCTTCTGCTTTGGTAATAGGTGAATTTTATTCCCCAAGAGTCTCAGGCATCAGAAGTACTTGGCTTCTTAATCCAAGCAAAAATAAGACAGCTTAAAAAACAACCAAAAAAAAATGTGCCTCTGGTGAATTATTCATCCTTTTTATTTTAAACTGGTCTTTGAGAGAAGAATAGTGAATGGTTATAGGGCAGATAAGAGCAACCAAGGACTTCAAAGCTTGTTGATCACTGCACTCTGGATAAAACCCTCATTTTTATGGTTTGGCTTCCTGTTCAAATAGCCTTTCCAGGTTTAAGGAGCCCCAAGTGAAAAAAAACAAAACAAAACAAAAACAAACCAACAGGGCCACTGGGGGAAATGTTTTATGAAATCATGTAAGAGTGCTGTAGTTTTGAAGTCATCCTTTGATGACAAAATACCTGTGGAAAACCAGGGACATTTTTTCTCTTTTCCCCCCAACTTCTCCCTTCCCCTCTCCTTCCTAATTCTGTCTTCCTTCTCTCCACTCTTTTAACATTTAGAGGGTACAGAACAACCTCTTCTATTTCAGAGTACCCTTGAGAATTGAAGTGGATTGCGATTAGTTATCTTTAATTAGCTAGAGCCAGTTGATATCTCTCAAGCTGAAGCCTAGTACCTATGGAGCTGTTTCTTTACCAGTGTGTCTTGTTTCTGTTTATGGTCATGAGCTGATCACGCAGTTTGCTAGATGATTTGACACTGGTGGTGAGTTTTTTGAGGTGTGAGATTTCTATGTGAAGCTGATAGATTTTGATCTACTTTCTTAGATCACTGATTCAGAGCTCATCCCAGCTTCAGGGTAAGGATTTGTAATACAAAGGAAAAACTCCTTTCACTTTGCCCTTAACACTTGCCTCTGTTATATCTAAGCTTCATTAGTAGATTTCTTAATATCATCCAATGTTTGGTGTTATCTACATTTTTTTAAAAATTGTGGTTGTTCTGATGTGTGAAATTTCAGGAAAGAGCCATTTAATAAATGCCAAGCAGGGCAATGCAGCCAAATATTAGAGTTGATGTGCAGTCTTAGGTCCTTTTTAATCTGGGGTAGTACAGGCAGTACTTTAAATCAGAGTCTTCCTGGCCTATTTTCCTCCACCCTTTTGTAGTTACTTGGGGGCTTACTTGTGCAGTACTAAATCAAAGGAGCTGGTTCTTCTTTTCTCCCAATCTTTTCTTAGTAATGAACACACCTACAACTAGCCTGCTACTCCTATACACAGCAGATGTCAGTGCTGTGCTGCTAATGTTAGCTGGATTTCCTGCAGTGCAGGGATGGAACCTTGCATATGCTAGGCAAGCTCTCTAACCCTGAACTACATACATCCTAGCCCTTAGAACTAGCACCCTGAATCATCTTTGTTTCCTGTGTTCAGATGCAGGCAAAGACCAACATTTTTATATGGTTGAATTTATAAAATGTTAGTAATTTAGAACCCTCCCCCCCAAATCAAGGAGGCAAAAATTAACGCACTAGTCACTGAAGACTTCCTCTTCAGTTACCTGGATAAGAAGGATAGATCCTCCTAACACGTACTGGTGAGCATCACAACGCTTTGCAGAGATTCAAGAGGAGGTTGTCACTGTACTTTGCCTGCTCTTGGGCCTAGATAATGTCACTGTATATTTACAGAAAGCAAACGGCTTGGATTTGAAAAGGCAACCATGTAGGGAGAACTTGAGAATTGGGGCTCACTGGGAAGTTCTAGTGCTAATGTTAACTCAAATTAGCTGGATATTTGAAGATGGTAAAGAATTGGATATAGTTCTGAAACAAATTTTATTTTTCCAAAACAGGCTGATTAGCAGTGGTTGTTTTCCCTTTTTCTGACAGCGTGGTTCAGCTCCTGTTTCAGATTTCTGTTATTTTTCCAATTTCAAAGTCCTTAAGTTTCCACCTGGAATGTCAGGTGGTAGTAACATCACATTTCGTGTTTTTGTTTAGTTTTTTTTTTTTTTAAACACTTTTAAGAGTAAGTTTAGTTGAACTGAATCTTCTTGTCTTAGTAACATTGTACAAATAGTGGCTTTTTTTTAAGTTGTAATGCCTCCTGATGGATATAATTTTGTGCTTGTATTTAAGATTAAAAGTTGAATAAATAACACCAGCTTCCTGAAAATGTCCATAATGCATCTTTGAAAAACAAAAACACCTGCCTACTTTACATTAACATGGTAAAGATTGTATGAAATACCCGTTTTTCAACAAATAAAGGTTCAAGTCTTAAAAGAGAACAGTATCTAAGCTCTGAATTTATTAAAGTAGATCCCAGAAAGTTTGTTTTGGAATACAGTTTTGTGGCTTTTTTTTTCCTATTATTTCTCCAAATTAAAAAGTTCTCAAAAAAAAAAAAGTGTTTTACTCCCTTTATGAACAGCTGAGTTAATTTATTTCAGTAGGAAAGTTCTTAGATAAGAATCGACACCTTTAATCCCAGGAGAGGCAAGGATAGGTGGAGCTCTGATTTCTAGGCCAGCCTGGTCTATAAAGCAAGTTCCAGGACAGCCAGGACTACACAGAAACCCTGTCTGAAATAACAAAAGAATGTATGAAGCTTAATTTTTGCAATATTTAAAACAACAAACTACAGACCCTTAATTGAGTGAAAGCTCTGAAGGAAGAGAGAATGGGAAGAGTCCATTTGCTGTGCCAAAGTTCTGAGGAAGATTTGTGTTATGGGCTTCATCATCTGACACATTTCAAAAGGTCACTCTTAGTGGTTGAAAAAGAGGTGTTTGTAACCCCTGAGCCATTTGGAAAGTTAGTGAGAGCTGGATTGGGACCCGGGACTGGCCTAAATTTAAATTTTACTTTGGGAATTACCTACTAAACAGTTTTCTAAAGTAGTAGTCAAGTTGCCAAAGTAGAAGTGACAAGATTTTAAAATCTTATTACTCTGCTCTCTTAGCAACGTGACTGCTCCTGGTACCAGCAAGATAGACACCTCACTGCTTAGCTTGGTAGCAGCTGTTTGGGTCCTTCTGTTCTCAATACTGAGGAGGTGAAGAAGGGACCTCCAGGCTTTACAATTTTCGATATGATTTCTGTATCAACCGAAGTCATAATATTCCCCCCCCTCTCCCCCCAGTACCCAACGATAGTCCTTCCTGGTCAAATTTGTTGTTTGTACCTTCTAGTACCTTCCACAAGGTCTATGACAAATTGTATGCCCCTTTGATAGAACCACCATAGGCCAGGAAGAGACCAGGCTATTTAGGAGCACTATGTAGATCTCTCACTTTTTTTTTTAAAAAAACCTCCAAGGACTTTAAAGAACCTGGTAATTAAGAAACGAAATGTTTTTTTTAAAAAAAAAAACAAATTTAAATCTAAAATAGTTGAATGTTTTTAGCATGGTTTAACTCCATTAATCCATTAGTCTGAAGCGCTCCATCTTAATTGCCTCTCTTCCCATCCATCCCTCCAAATGAAGCGCTCCCCTAGCTACCTGAAGTACTCGTAGATCTATCAAGTGAAGCACCCCGCAAATGATTCCCCCAAAGACTGGCTGCAAATGAAGCCCTTTAAGAGTTCGTGCGTCATCCGTGGTCTCAAAAAGCCTGTTGACAATGCTGGCAAGAAGGCAGCAGCGCTTGGCACAGATAGCGCTCACGTGGGGCTGCCAGTTTTTCAGTCAGCAGGTGCTACAGGACCTAAAGCGTTCTTTGCCTTTCTAGGCCTCCGCATAGGATGCCACTGCGCATCCTCCACTCAGCTGAGCAGACAGGAGCCTCAGCCGCTCTGAGATCCAGTGGAAGACAGGGACTAGAGAGGCCTCAGCATTAGGAGGATCCAGGTGACTAGCGACGGCGGTTGAACCGCTTCCTTCCGCTCCGCCTCCCGCGGGCCACACCCCTGCACTCTGATTGGTCAGAGTCTTCGGCTCCGCGCAGCTTCGCTCTCCTTTGACCTGGATTTCAAGTCATGCGCTAGCTGCCGGTTGGCCTGGCTTCCCAGAAGCCGGAGTGCGGTCTACCCAATGAGGAGCGAGTTTCGCGAGGGCTGTCGGGAAAGGCAGCTAGCCTATATAAGCAGCCTGCGGGGCGTTCCCCCGCGCTCGGGTTCTCCTGCTGCTGCTGAGTTTAGTGTGTGTTCGCTCGTTGATAACCGCGCGTCTGGAACGATGGCGGAGGGGGATAACCGCAGCAGCAACCTGCTGGTGAGTCGCAGTGGTCAGTCTGTCCCCAGACTTCCGGATGGGCCTCCTGGCCCCGGAGGACTACAGGTGCAGCCAGGCCTGATCTTGAGACTTCCTGCCCATCTCCACGGTGGAGGTCCTTGCTGATCCCCAACGTCCCCCCGGGATCGTGCACGATAAGGCTTGGACCGTGCGTGAGGAAGTGTGAGAAGGAGGCTGTGGCTAGAAGGAACCTGGGTAACAGGTTGGGGCACTCGGCCGCCCGGGGCCTTGTCTAGCGCTCCGGCTCAGGCCGGAAACCTACCCGTTTTGCCCTCTGATCATCGCATGTTCCGTAGATTATTTTTAATCATGATTCTTTTCCCCCTAAAACTTGGCGCAAGGATGGAGGGTCAAAGGGCTGCTAGAGAGAATTAGTTTATCGCTGACACAGAATTTGTTGGAGCTGGCTGGAGTTCACCGCAGGAAGCTGGAATCGGGTTCTGCGGAAAGGACAGTGGGAGATGATACTGGCGCTTGTCTGCGAACTGGCGAGGGACTCACAGGACTGGATGCAACTTTAAAATAACTAGCACGGATTTGCAGGAGCTGTACGAAATGGTATTAGATGAGGGCACGTTTGCTTCATTACAGGTTTTTGATTTTGCTTTTTAAGGCTAGGTTTTCGTGTAGCCTGACTTATCGGGTTAGCCTTGTGTTTGTCATCCTCCTTTCGACACCTCTCAAGTGCTGGGATTACAATTGTGCATCACCAGGCCCTGCTAGTTTTAAATTTTTAACTGCCTCACCTAGGAAAGAACAAAAGATTTTTTTTTCCTGTATTGTCATTTCACAGAAAATGAAAAGAGCAATCAGCTTTTAACGTCTGCATTTTTCACTTCTAAATGCCGACAAGCTTATTCGGGACAGTTTGGATTTGTGCAAGATTTTCAGTTTGGATTTGTGTTAAGGTATCCTTAAATTCCCGCTACACACACACTACACAAGCAAACAATCCAGTAGAGATGCTTGCCCTATATCCTTAAACTGCCCCTACACAATACACATACACCAGCAAGCAATCCAGTAAGAGGATTAATTGCTGGCAAGGAAGTCATCACAGGAGAGGGCCTGATCACTCACCTATTTGCATCAAAGCAGTATCATTTTAAGGAGAGCAGGTCATTAGTCTTGTATTTCCTGGGTTTAAATATATTAACCTCACTGTGTCTCAGTTTCCTTTTCTTAAAGTAGAGGTTGTAAGAATATCTTTTCCAGATTTTTAGACCATTAATTGAAGTATAACATGTAAAATGTTTAGAATTTCTAGTGTGGGGTGATGTCAGGAGTACTTGTCACATATTTCATCTTTATTAAAATTAGCTGGAACTGTTCTACATTTGCATATTCCTTTGTGAAAAGTTGGGCTTTGTGTGTGTATATTAGTCCCTGGATGTGGAATTCAGGGTCCTGCACAGACTGAGCAACTTCTGGGTTTTAATTTCCTTCCTTTAACAAAGTCTCTGATAGGTTTACCATAGCCCATGGTAAAGGTGTGCTTATGACTAGTTGTCACATTTGCAAAAAAATTTTGAGTTTTAATTGAAATTCTATCATTAATGACGAGGAGCCGTTATGAGACTTTTAAGTGCTGAGCTTACATAATTTGGTTGAGATAGTTTTTCTTTAATTTCACAGTGACTGCCAACATCAGAGTAATTCCATTATACAAAGAGCTGTTTTAGAGATTTATGTACTTAGTGTTGAGGGAAAGGTTCTCCTGATGGATTTAGAAGCACTTAAATCAATAAAATGACCAATCAACAGATCAATGCCAACCACCTAAAATGAGCAAACATAGAATATTCAACTTAGTGATATTCTGAGCACTACCTCTTGGCTCTGTGGCTGCATTTGGGGATATTAACCATATTAAGCTCACTTTCATGAATATTGAAATACATTGTGAAACCTTGGGAGTATTATGATACATCATGGGCATGTGATCTAGTGCTAAAGAGGCCATTAAAGCCTGTACTTTATCCTATCCACGGATTCATGCCTGGTGCCAAAATTGCAGGTTGTCATGACTCACCTTGTTTAAGATAACAGTTTTGTAAAAGGCATTTTACGTGTATTTGCTGCCTGAGAAAGATTTTACTCTCTGAGCCACCGAAGTGTTGAGATTGGCAAAGTAACAGTCTTAACTGTTGATCATGTTGTAGGCCGTGGAGACTGCAAGTCTTGAAGAGCAGCTGCAAGGCTGGGGAGAGGTGATGCTGATGGCTGACAAAGTCCTTCGATGGGAAAGAGCCTGGTTTCCACCTGCCATTATGGGTGTGGTTTCCCTGCTGTTCCTGTAAGTGAGATTCTATAGCTAAATGCTCAGAGGGTTCATAGCCTGTGCTCAGAGAAGCTTTTGTAATACATAATCCAGAAGGAATGCCTTTGTTAGGAGCAGCTTGCCCACCCTCTAGATTATGTAAAGGTGTAAGTTAATACTGTCTTGTAAATTCCAGATACTCACACTCTTGTGTTTCAGCACTCTTGCTTTATTACATTCTTTTCTAATAAATATTGAGGACTCCGGAGGTTTTGACTATTGCTGTTTACATTAACCACTATAGCTGACAACGTTATACCCTGGCACCTCTAGAAAACCACCTGTGAGGAAGTTAGAAAGGAGCTAGCACCATCTCTGAGAAGCAAGGGTGAGGGAGTGAACTTCTGTGCTGTGGTTCTCTAACCTCGGTTAATTTTCGTTGTTTTTAATAGGATTATCTATTATCTTGATCCATCTGTGCTGTCTGGTGTTTCCTGCTTTGTTATGTTTTTGTGCCTGGCTGACTACCTTGTTCCCATTCTGGCACCAAGGATTTTCGGCTCTAATAAATGGTAGGTGGCTCTGCGTGATTAGTGTATTACAGTGGTTAAATGGAGACTGTTGTCTAACCATCACATGCCAGAGTCATTGCTTCGATGTGAAGAATCTCAGTACTTTTATCTCTGTAGTTTACTTTGGTCAAAAACTTGCTTTTCTGTTTATTCAGTTTTATTCTATACCTTAAGTAAGAGTATTTTTTAAAAGTGGTGTTTTAAGTAAAAACTCCAGAACTCTTTAAAAAAAAACAAAACCTACATATGTTTATTTGGGGGTGGGTACATGCACCATAATATGCATGTAGAGATCAGAGGACAGCTTTCCAGAGGACGTTAGTTCTTTATCATATGTGGGTCTTGGAGATTGAACTCAAGTCAGTCAGACGGTTTGCAGCGTATCCCTTTGCCTGCTAACCCTCTCAGTGGACCTTGAACTCAGTTTGTTTAAATGTGTCTCTTTGATGTGAGTCCTAGGACAATCTCATGCCAAGCAAGGTCAGTGGCCTGTTCACTTGTTAAATGTGTTACATTGTATGATCACCAACTTTTCCCAAACACAACAGTATTAGGTCATTTTGATAACTTAAAAGCAGGTTGAAGGACACCCCAGGTGTTAGTTCTTGCCTTCACTGGTGTACCTTTCAATTCCTGCACTTGGGAAACAGAGGCAGGCAGGTCTGAGTTCAAGGCCAGCCTGGTCTATAGATCAAGTTTCAGTACAGTATGAGCTACACAGAGAAACTCTGAAAAAACCCTACTTGTAGAGGTTATTAGACTTTCAAGCTTGATCTTTTGAGCTCATGGTTGGTACACACCTCTAATCCCAGTACTCTGGATGACAGACATTGTGAGATTAAGGTCAGAGTGGGCCACAGACACATAATAAACTCTGGGTTTGACTTGGCTACATAGACATATTCTATCATAAACACATGCAGTGCTCCTCCAACCCCCCGCCCCCCAACACAAACCAAGAGGGATGTTGTATTTGGGGTTGAGTGAGGGGGTGCATTGAGGCAGTGCAGGGGTGGTTGACGTCAAGTGTATTTTCAGTAGGTGAGAGTAGATGCTACTGTTGGATACACATGAGCTGTTGATTTCAGTTTTACCATTCTCAAATGGTTACTTATGGTGTCCTAAAATTAAAGTTAAGTGGTTAGGGATTACATTAATAACTCTTTGAACTTATTGTGGCGTGTTGGCTTTCTCAGTTTTGATCCAGACATCAAGCCAGGCACTGGAGATGGAGCTCAGTATTTAGAGTACTTGCCCAGAACACATGGTTCCCTTAATTCTCTTCTCAGCTGGAGGAATGAAAAAAACACACATAATGAACAGTAGGTTTTTCTCTATCAGCAGACATATTCAGTTGCTTAGTGTTCTGCTTGTACTTTATTTTATTTTTTTGTATCCAATGACAGCAGCTTATATAATCTGTAGAAATGTGAGCTTTTAGTGTGTATCTTCCCTATCTTTAAGAACAAATTCACATAATTTGGGGGAGTTAGATTAAACTCTGGTTTAAGTAAGCATGTTTGTTTAAAGAATAATGGATCAGTGTTAGATGTGTTACTCAAACGGCTTTTCCCTTGCCATGAGGAGTTAATGCTACTACGTTTGGGGACGTTTATGACCTTGACATTAGCCAGATAGCAGTCCACTAACTCCTAATCCTAGAGGAAAATCTTCAGAGAATAAACAGTTAGTGCTAATAGCATCAGTGGAGCAAGTTTCTGTTTTGATTATCTGTGATGATGCTGTGGGAAAGCAGGGACACCAGCCACTGCCTAGCCTTGACCATGGACAGCTTGAGTGATCTGAGAAGCCCTCCCTCCCACAATTGCTGTGCTTTGCCAAGCTAACACTAAAGGAGAGAGGGCAGCATGATCCTTAGTGGGGGGCCTGTTTAGTTCTGGACCTGTGCTGTGAAAATAGCAGAGAGATAGATTAAAAATGAGAAAAAAAGGGCTTTTTTAGAGAGGCCTGTCATTTTTTTTTTTTTTACTGCTGTTTTGTTTAGTGGCTGCTTGCATTTTCTCTCCCTGGGACTGAACTGAGTTTATAATGAATTTAGACCAGACTCTTACTTTTTAAAGTGAGTGAGAGAGTGAGAGAGAGAGAGAGAGAGAGAGAGAGAGAGAGAATATGTGTGTGTGTGTGTGTTTTCCTTCACCCATGTACACCCACCCACTTGCACATGTACCTTAGTACATGGAGAAGTCAGAGGGCAACTTTTTACCGTTTGTTTCTCTCCTTCCATAGAGTTCTAGAAATTGCCCTCAGGTCCCCACGCTTGGCAGTAAGCATCTTTATTTCCTAAGCCATCTTGCTGACCTGATGTAGAGGTTATTCTCCTACAGTTACTCAGATGCAGCTGCTTGGATTCCTGGTGGGCACAATGCAAGATTCATACTATTAGAAGTATGTGCACAGGGGCTGGTGAGGTGGATCAGACAGTAAAGGTGCAAGCCAGCAAGCCTGATGACCTGAGTTTGAAACCTGGTGTCCACATGGTGGAAGGAGAGAACCAACTCCCACAGGTTGTTTCCTCTGACCTCCACACATATACCATGTCATGCACTTAAACATATATGTACATGGACATAATCCTGTTCTGTAAAAGATTTCTTAAAATGTAGTCACTTTGGGGGCTAGAAAGGTCTCAGAGGTTAAAAGCACTTGCTCTTCTTTAGGGAACCCGAATTTAATTCCCAATACTCAACAACTGTTTATAACTGCAGGTCCAAGGAGTTGAGCACTCTCTTCTGGCATCTGCATGTACTACTAGGCACTGCATACGTGTAGTGTATGGATGTAGAAAAAACACTGATACACATAAAGTAACACTTTTTAAATGTGGAGGCACCTTCCTGTGTACTCAGCCCTTGGGGGGTAAAGGCAGGAGGGTCAAGAGTCTTAACTGTTAGCCAGGTAGCTCATGCCTGTAATCCTAGGACTTTTACGGTACTGAGACAGACGGATGATGAGTTAGTTCAGAGGCAGCCAAAGAGTAAGATTCTGCCTTAGGAAAATTAACTAAGTAAATAAATTGTACTATAGCCATTTTCTTATAACAAAAAGAGAAATCCCTTTTCTAGGACCACTGAACAACAGCAAAGATTTCATGAAATCTGCAGTAATCTGGTTAAAACTCGACGCAGAGCTGTGGGCTGGTGGAAACGCCTCTTTTCGCTAAAGGAAGAAAAGCCTAAAATGGTATGTATATATGTATATATTTTTTTTTAACTTAATGTAAAGCACAACCATGAGTTCACTGGTGTCAGCCTAGTGACACATTGTTAGGAACCAAGTTCAGTACTTACTATTACTACCCTTTTGTGTAATGTTGACTTATAAATGTTTCCATATCTTAGCTTTGGTTTTGGTGGGAAGGTAGCATAGTTTATGTTGTAAGTATTAATCTATATACACAGTAATTCTAAGAGTAATTTATTTACATTCTATAAAAGAAAATTAATAAAACATGGTATTATTTTCCCATCCTTTAAAACTTTAACCCCCACCATGAGGCTTTGTGTGGCGTATAGCATGATCTTTGGATCTCTGTAGTGTTGAGGCAAGGCTTCTTGCCGTGATTCCTTGTGTATAGTGTACAGTGGTCATGCTTCAGAGTTGCCCCTGTTGGTCTGCTTCTGGGAGCTGACAAGTTGTTACTCTTTTTTTTTTTTTTTTTTTGCTAGTACTTCATGACCATGATCATTTCTCTTGCTGCGGTTGCTTGGGTGGGACAGCAAGTTCACAACTTGCTTCTCACCTACCTGATTGGTAAGTCATTGAAGAAACATCACACATGCATCTTAGCAGGAAAGTCTGACTCTAGTGTGTAGTCATTAAGTAGATTGAGTATTCACAGGGCCTGTGGGAGTGTAGCAAGGTAAGAATGAAAGGTTCCAGCCTGTGCTGGGGTCATAGCTCAATTCATAGAGTGCTTTCCCTGTTTCACCAAGACCTGGTTTTGAAACCCTATCTATGTGCTACATGTCAGGTTCAAAACCAGCCTGGGCTACATAAGATTCAAATCAGTGCTTAAGATAGAACTCCATGGTTAAAAATGCTTGGTTCAATTCCCGGCTCACAGCAAAGCAGCCTGTTACTCTAGTCTCAGAGAATCTTATAGCTTCTTCTGGCATTGGTGGGCACTGGGCACATATGTAGTAAACACATATACATGTAGGCAAAGCACTGTGTGTACACATAAAATACAAATATCAAAGGAAAAAAAAGACTGGTCCTTGTTTTCCTGGAGGTCATTAAAGCTTGGTAGGATGTGAGCCAAGAGGAGGGAGATAGAAAGCACAGTGGTGTGAGCTGGAGTGCACACTGGCTGCAGGCTGAGTGGGAGTGCACCGTAGCTGTAGTGTCCCTCTGAATCCTGATGGATGGCTTTTGTGTCACTCTCCACAGTCCACCTGCTTTCAACTGTAGACATCTTCAGAGAGTTAAATACTATCTCCTCAACTTCATTTGTTGTTTTATTTCTAGTGACTTTTGTGCTGTTGCTTCCTGGACTAAACCAACATGGAATCATTTTGAAGTATATTGGAATGGCCAAAAGGGAGATAAACAAGCTTCTCAAGCAAAAAGAAAAGAAAAATGAATAAGTAGTGCGACTGCCGCGGAGTGTGCCCTGGCCCTGGGAACAGGTGTCCAGTGCTGTCTGGACACGGAAGTGTTACAGTGGCTCTCTGTTTCCCTCACTCTGCCCTTGTTAATAGATTCTCACAGGCCAGGCTTTGTGCTGTCTAGTGCCAGGTGTAGCTGGGTACATTCCTGTCATTATGACTTGTTTTATTGACTTTTTATTTTTGACAACTTCCTTTAAAATACTAAAGTGGTGAACTTTACTGTTTTGTACAGTGAACTGTGACTTTGCATAATTGTTGATGTTTGCTTTAGCTAAATTCAAGGTCTGTGGCTACAGGAAGCTGCTTCTACTGTCTGCTTCCACAGTCTGCTTAGCAACCTGTCTTTGTGAGTACAGAGATTGGGTTTACCACTTCTGATGAAGAGACCACTTAAGATTCATTCCTGATTTTCCACTGTGGGAGAATACCCATGGACTAAGATAAAAGCTAACTCCACACCCTAGTGTGTGTAAGCTCTTCTCCCGTACAAAATGCAGCCGCTTCAGGGAGCATTGCCCCTTTGTTCCTGTGGGGAGTCTGACAGCCTTTGACTGACCTCTCATTCCCTTTGCACTGCTTCAGGTTAGTTCAGGTCCATATGAGCTTTTGAGCAACAAGCTTTGAGGAGATTGTATTTGGGGATTTTAGCAGTTACTTTGTTCCAGATTTTCAGCTGACTTAAAATGTTTGTGACTTTACTGTAAGACCAGCCAGGGATAAAAGTATCTTTTGTTTGTTGAGTAGAAAACTAGATTATCTATTAATATTTAAGACCAGGGGGAAAATGCTTTAAAAGTAAGCCTGGAAAATCTCATTTGTTTTCATACTATTGGCTGAGTTTCAGTCACTCCAGCTTTGCACTTGAGAGACAGTGTTTACTGGTGTTTGACTTTCCCCTTGACATTTCTCAGAAAAATGCAGGGCTGCAGCTGAGAGCAGACTGCTGATTGGTGACTCTGGTCTGCATAGCTTTTGCAACTCCTTAAAGCTTACTGTGATCACGTGTCCTCTCAGTAGGTAGACTTGTAGAGCAGTTGAACTCTGCAGACTTGAACCTCTGAGGGCCAAACTAGGGCACATTCGGGAACAACTCCTTACCCCATGAACTATTGTGACATAGTTTGTGATATGATCCTTGCACTGATGCTGTGAACCCTGACCCTGTCTGTGTCTGCCTTTGTTCCCTCCCGTCCCTACCACTGGGAGCAGTGCTGCCTCTTGTAGCATGTGTGTATGTGTTTTTTTTTAATGTTTCATGACACTCACTTTGGTCTTAACTTGTTTTCTTGTAAATAAGCCTGCCTTTCTACCTGGAATTTATGTGTGTATGACTAATACATGTTCTACCAGTTAACTACTTTGGCAGTTTTAATCATTTCTTCTTTGTTTTGTGGTAAAGGGGGAAAAATTAAAAAACCATTTGGAACCGCTTTGGCTCACTTTCTTTAACTGTTTGAGTTTATGAATCTGACTAGTGACCTCCCTGTTGTCATTGCATTTCTCTAAGGTACACCATGGCAGATGGAAAGGGAAAACACTGAAGAGGGGGGGACCCTGTGATATGAGGGAGGGATCAGGGGATAGTAGAGGCTCAAAAGCATGCACTTTTGTTCTCAAAGCAAGTCGTTGATAATTATCAGATGACATTTGTCTGACTTTTAAATTTTGGCCTGAAGTTGGGTGTTGTAACTTGGGGTCTGTTTGGAAACAGGCTCTGTCCTTAAGCACATATGGGTCCCTTTCTGGAGGTTCAAGCAAAGGCTATCAAAAGGCTTTGAAATGGCTGGCTTGTAATCTCTTGAGGCCAGCCCTGACTACATGGGAAGACTTAAGATCACAAAAGGAAACCCTGGTGGTAATTGTCAGCTCTGGTAACTTGTGGTAACTGGTGGTAATCAGGTCAGCAGTGTCTGAGTGCCCTCCTGAGGTTCTATCATTGTAAGGCTCACTTGGAGACATTAAGAAAGCTAGGCATAGAGAGAAAATGGATCCTAATTGTTTCCCTGTAGGTCTGGAGGTTTGGGTGTTTTTAGGCAGGCTCACGAAAAGCCTGGGCAGGCCTTGGACTCCTGGACTTGTGCCTCACCTTGCACAGTCCTGTGTCACTTCACCCGACCTAGTTTTTAGGTCTTTGTAAGGTGTGGTTAAAAGCCAGCGGCTCATCTTTCACCAGGTTCTAATTTGCCTCTAACAAATCACAAACGTGAGTCAGTTTCTACAGGGTTCTTTGTCCCACTTCCCTCCAGCCCAGCCACCCCAAATTTTCCAATTTCTACACAAGTATCCCCACCCCACCCCCACTCCCACACCACCTTTAGGCCATCAGTGTGGGGCCATCTAGATGCTGTGGCACTCCAAGGCCACATAACAAGAGGGATCAGCTAGCCAAATCCCCACAGAACCTAACTAGTACCTCAGACTAGTTAGCTCCCACCCTCCCCATTGAGGCTTTGATTTGAATTCCTGAAGTGTTCTACTAGTCCATGTTAAGGAAATTGGGAGGCTGAGACAGGATGGTGAGGTTGAGGTCAGTGTGAAATACACAGACCTGTGCTCAAAATCCTTATAACCTTGGCAAAGCCAGTGGTCCTTTTGTGGGATGTGTCATGACTGGGAATGAAGACTCCCCAGTGCTGAGAGAAGGTGGAGGGGACTCTGGCTGTCTGCAACATGACAAAGATGGCTCAGGCAGGCCTTTCTTCCATTCCTCCTTGCTAAAAAACATTAGGTTACATCCCTAAAGCTAGCCACCAAGGTCTCTTATTTGGTCACTTCTTCCAAGGCTGACTACCAAGGTCCAGCTTTCAAAGGACCTTGCTGCTGCAATTCTAATTAACCTGTCCAATCAGAATTAAACACCTCATTCTAACATGAGGTTTCCCCTTTTACAGTTATAAATTGTCCTTTACTTAAAGGCCACACGTGTCTCCTCTCTATGTAGACATATATCATCCCCCACCCCCCCTCCATTCTCCCTCATGCTCTCTCTCCTGTCTTTTGTCTCTCATTTCCTCCCTGTCCTTTGTTCCTCTGGGGGAAATAAATGTTTGTGCTGAGAACTTGTGCCAAAGACTGGTGAGCCTTGCCACATTTGTGCTGCCTCTCATCCTCAAAGCTACCCTGAATGGTTGTATCATCCCTGTTTTAGAGATGGAAAAACTGAATTGTCCACTCATTTTTTTTCAACTCTGTATTGAGGGCCTACTATGTGGCCAATGCTTCTCTAGACCCAGTGTGAAGGAGTATAAATGATGATGATGAAGTAGGGGGAATATATAAGGGGTTAGGTGAGAATATAGGTGAGTTAGGTCAGTGTGGCTAGGCGGCGTGGGGGAAGGTGTCCAGGCGGGCCCTTGCCCAGGCACCTCTGCCCCTAAGGGACCACACACACACAGACATGGTATAGAATAGAGTTTATTCAGAATAGGGGATGGGAGTTAGTGGTAGAGAGAGAGAGAGAGAGAGAGAGAGAGAGAGAGAGAGAGAGAGAGAGAGAGAGAGAGAGAGAGTGGAGGCGGCCGGCCATGACCACGTGGAGAGGGGGGAAGAGCCCCAGGGGCAGAGAGGTAAGCGTGTGGGAGAGCGGTGAGCAAAGAGAGAGAGGAGGAGCAAGTAGCCCTTCTTATAGTGGGCCAGATCTCTGGGGCGGGGCATACCTGGCTATTACCAGGTAGGTGTGGGGTGGAGCTTACACAAAGCCCCAACACAGTGTGAACAGCAATGAACAAAGCTTAAGGGACCTCTGTTGGCTTGAGCTTAATGGTCCAGGCTAGGAGACAATAGATGCATTTCAGGTGTAACCCTTCCCAGGCAGAAGTGAGGCAGACGCATCACTGGGCGACATCAGAGAAGCAGGAGGAAGAGTTGTGGGGGCGGGGGAGAAAAGTGGACCTTGGTAGTAATCCCAGTTCAGAGGTTGAGCCAAGATTTTCATGACTCTGGGGACAGCATGGGCCACTACTGGTCTCCAAAAGCCAAGTCCAAACCACACCGATCTTTAGAAGGCAGAGGCAGGTGGAGGTTAGAAGTCAGCCTGGTTGCTGGGCAGTGGTGGCGCACGCTTTTAGTCCCAGCACTTGGGAGACAGAGGTAGGCGGAGTTCTTGAGTTCCAGGCCAGCCTGCTCTACAGAGTTTCAGGACAGCCAGGGCTACACAGAGAAACCGTGTGTCGAAAAAAAAAGTGTCGTCAGCCTGTGTCTTCATAGTTCCAGCCCAGCCGTAGCTACCTAGTGATTTTCATTGTCATAAACAAAACTAAACGCAAGAACCCGCTGTGGTGTGGTGTTATTGGCAAGACCTAGAGGCTGAGGCAAGAGAACTGCCGCGAGTTCCAGACTATCCTGGGCTACATGCAACTCAAGATGCAAAGTTAAGAGCCCACGGTTTCTATTTTCACCCGCCCCTCACAGAGACGGCCCCGCCCTTGCATAGATTGTCCTATAAGAAAGCATTTACTTTTTTTTTTTTTTTTTTGGTGCGTGACCATGAAGTCTCGCGATAACACTTTCGCTTCCCATAATTCCGTGCGTTTGCCCATCCCACTCTCTTTCTGCCATCTTCCCTCGCCGGTGAGTGAGTGAGTGAGAAGTTCCGTGTTCATCCGTCTGATATCTGTGCCATCCCTTTACCCCGTGTTCGGTTTCGGAGTCCCGCGGGTCTTTAGATCCCTGCCGGGGTCGTAGTTTCCGCCTGCCGGGGTCGGGGGGCTATGGGTAGCACCTTGCGGGAGTCGGCCCTTCGCAACCGGCCGGGCTCGGCCCGGGCTGGCGGGGACGGTGGCCGGCGTAGGCCCTGCCGCTTCACGCGTCTGCGGACGCTCTGGAGTCCCGAGTGCCCCACGCGGCCGTGGCCAGGGTAGGCACGGGGAATTCGGCTCAGCCGCGCACTGTCAAGTTAGGGAACCAACTCGTGCTTTACTCTAGGCGCGTAAAAATGCCTTGGCAGCGTCCCGAGGAGTCATGGAGGTAGCCTGTACGTCGTGGCCATTCAGTAGGCTGTTTGGGTTCCCTGTCACGCAGTGTCTCTTCTCCTGGAAGGGTTTGTTTGTTTGTGTTTTGGTGTTAAGTGGTTACCTGTAAGTAAGTCACGTTAACCTCTTGACATTGCTAACTTTGAAAATCTTGGCAAATGGTGCCCAAACTTTTTCCTAATGACAGTGCCCCCCACACCCACTTTCGGTTTGGGTAGCTGCTAGGCTCCACTATTTCCAAGGCTATCTTCTGTGTAATGGGGCTCGACTTGTGTCATTTTCTCTCCAGCTGTTGCGTGTGGTGAGTGGTGTGAACAGGAGCCTCTTGGAGGAATAGATTCTGAATTGTGAATTTTTCCTGGGTGTTGGGAATATTGCTGAGACCTGGTAAAGCTAATGTGGGTAGGAAAGCAACTTTCAGAGAGGCACGATTGGGTGTTGATGCAAACAAACTCGGCTTTTCTTTCCTCAGTCACCATGGTGCGAATGAATGTTTTGGCGGATGCTCTCAAGAGCATCAACAACGCCGAGAAGAGAGGCAAGCGCCAGGTCCTCATCAGGCCATGCTCTAAAGTCATCGTTCGGTTCCTGACTGTGATGATGAAGCACGGTGAGTATTGGTGTCCTGGGGGTTTGACAGCATTGATCGAAGAGAAAGTAGCCATTCCAGAAGAGAATGGCTGTGTTGATGTCCAACTCCAAAGTCTTGGTGTAATACAGAGGTTTCAAAACTCTGATGCAGAGAATCCGAGGAGAGAAAAATTTATTAGGCAAAAAAGCAGTGTTGGGGGCGAAGGTTTAGGTCTCAAGCTGATGTCTGGTTTGATGCTAGCCACTTGTTTTACAGGCTACATTGGTGAATTCGAGATCATTGATGATCACAGAGCTGGGAAGATCGTAGTGAACCTCACAGGAAGGTTGAACAAGGTAAGAGACACATCTTAATTCTCAATTTTGCAGCTGCCTGCAACTTAACAGTGTTGCTGTCATTCTTGCTCAACTTCCCCGAGATTTAAGAATTGCCTAAGACTATGCTTTTAGGTTTTTGTTTTGTTATGTTTTTTGGATTTGTTTTTTTCAAGACAGTTTCTCTGTAAGCCTGGCTTTCCTGGAACTCACTCTGTAGATCATGCTGGCCTCGAACTCAGAAATCCGCCTGCCTCTGCCTCCCAGAGTGCTGGGATTACAGGCGTGTGCCACCACTGCCCAGCTCTAGGCTTCTGTTTTTTTTTTTTTTTTTGGTTTTTTGAGACAGGGTTTCTCAGTGTAGCCCTGGCTGTCCTGAACTCACTTTGTAGACCAGGCTGGCCTTGAACTCAGAAATCCGCCTGCCTCTGCCTCCCAAGTGCTGGGATTAAAGGCGTGCGCCACCACTGCCTGGCTTAGGCTTCTGTTTTAATACCCACATTTCACTAGTTATCTTTGGTTACTTGCTCAAATTATTGGTTAGTTTTGTGCGGGATAGAGCTAAACTCTGGTAAAGCTGGAAACTTAAATGATTGTTGCCTACTGATTTAAGTAGCTTGAGTTTGGGGTTACTATAGCTCAGTATATAAATAACTCAATCTTGTACTGGTGGTGTGTGGAATCTGTTTATGTTCAAGATGGGGGTCTCAACATGTAGAGATCAACATGAGATCTCTACTTCTGTCAAATGCTGGATTTTAATAAAATTATTGTTTTGAATAAATGGCTAAGAGGGTAGGGTTCATGGGTCTGGGTTAAGCTAGTGATGGTGAGGCTTTGAGCCTTCTGACCTGTAAGAAGTTTGAGGTCCGCTAGTCCTACCTGTATGACCCTTTAGAGAGTTGTCGTGGCCTGAGACCATCAGAAACAAATACATTACAGTTCATAACAGCAAAAGTACAATTGTAAAGTAGTGAAATAATTTTGTTGGGGGTTACTGCCAACTTTGTTGGAAGGTTGCAGTATTAGGAAGTTTGAGAACCACTGCTCTAGTAAAGAAAAAAAACCAAAAAACTCCTGGTCGGTGGCAGCAGCTAAGTTGGTGAGGTTATTGCTGTTCTGATGATTTTTTTTTTCCAAAAGGTTGTTCTCAATATCCAGAGCTTGTTTCAGTTTAAGTAACAATTAGAAGTTGTTTCCAGGGACTGGGGTATTGCTGTAATAGGCCTGAATATGCTTTTGTTTGAAAAATGTGGATTTGGGGACTTTGGATTTGGAAGGCAGTGGAATGCTTTTGAGGGGCTTAATGAGCCATCCCTAGCAGGAATATGGAAGACTGTTACTGAGAGTGATTTGAACTGTACAGACATGGCCTAAGAGGTTTTGGTGGAGAAGAACTTGAGTAGGTGGCCTAGAGACTGTTTGTGTGGTATGCTGATGAAGAGCATGGCCTTGTCTGAAGAGGTCTGAGGTTAAAGTGAAGAGACTGAGGTTTACTGCATTGACAAAGGAAGTCTTAGAAACTTTCTCTGGCTAAGTCTCATGAAGAGCATTTTAAACAAGCATAGCAAGCTGAGAAAGGGAAATATAAAATACATGGTTATTAAAAGTATTAAAGGGGCACCAGGAAGTGAAGTGGAGCTGAATCCTGTCTTCAAGGATAGTACATTGAATTAAGGGAGTAGTAAACTTGGGGCAAGATCTCACCCAGCTAATTTTAGGTCCAGGCTTGATAGTACAAGCCCAGGAGATTAAAGCCAAACAGATCTGAGTTCAAGGCCAGCTTGGGACAGCAAGTTCTAGGTGAAGAAAACTTAAATCCAGGGTTGGTGGACCATACCTTTAATCCCAATGCTTAAGATACAGGCATGCAGATCTCTCAAAGTCAGCCTGCAGAGCAAGTTCCAGGATAGCCACGCTTAGGTGGTGAAGGAGTTGGAAAAGAGAAAGCTGGTGATAATGTAATAGAACAAGGTGGCCATGTTTCAGCCCAAAAGATAGCAACTTTGGCCACATGGCTTTGACTTTAGAATCTAGGATAGAAAAGACTACTGGGACAATTAATGCTGGTTAGCTGGAGCAAAGCAATTAGTGGTGATTAAGGAAGTATTTCACCTCAGTATCACTGAGGTGAAATCTTCTGGGAAGTGTTTTCTGAGAGCACAAAGAAACTGTGCTCCAGAGCTAGCTAAGGATGTGTCTTGTGCTGCAGCTGTACTTGGTAATGTATGAGTCACCCAGGTGTACTGGTTTTGAAGGCATGAAGGGGTCATGGAGAGAGGCCATAGAAGGTGCCTCAGGACTTGAAACTTGGCACCATGAGAGGCTATTGATTAAGCCTAGTTGTAGTGGGAAGACCCCAGTGTATTGAAGATGGCAGTACCATGATCACCAAGATCAGCAGTGGGTGCATCAACCTGTGGTTAGAGTGCTGCAGAGGGCAGAGCTGGAGAAGCAATGCTAACCCTTTGGAGGAGTCCAGAAGATCATGAGTGGATCCCAGACATTGAAACAAGTAATGAATGAAGCTGCCTTGGAGACCCCAAGATTTTCCAGATGCCATAACCATAGGATATCTCCTTAGGAGTGCCACTAACGGAGTGGAACCACCTCAGGAAAGGAGCCAAGAAAAAAGAAAAAAAGAACATTTGTAGTCAACAAAGATGAAAAAGAAGTTGGAGATCTGAAAACTGCTTTGATATCAGACATGGAGATGCAGAGTTTAGAGTTTGCCCAGCTGGTTTCCTTTCTTGATTTGGGGATTGCAGTGATTAATTAGATCTCTGAAGAGACTTTAAACTTTAGACTTTTAACATTGTCGAGACTGCTATGGACTATGGGAATTTGAGACGTTGGACTAAATGTACTCTTAATTATGCTATGGCTAGATATGTCTCCCATAGACAAGTGTATGGAAAGTGATGGTTTGTCTATGCTTGGCCCAGGGAGTGGCACTATTAGGGGGTGTGGCCTTGTTGGAGTAGGTATGTCACTGTGGGCGTGGGCTTAAGACCCTCACCCTAGCTACTTAGAAGTCAGTCTTCCACTAGCTAGCTGCCTTCAGATGAAGATGTTGAACTCTTAAGTGCCACCTGCACCATACCTGCCTGGATGCTGCCATGCTCCTGCCTTAATAATGGACTGAACCTCTCAACCTATAAGCCAGTTCCAATTATAAGTCTGTTCACAGCAGTAAAACCCTAAGACAGGTCTTTGAACATGGTGAAAAGTTGACAAGGCTAGTTTTAAGCCAATTGTTTTGTTTCTAATTGTTCCAGTGAGAACACAGCTTTTAAAGTGTGAGAATTTGGTTTCGTGGTTTTTTAGGAAGCTTTAATGTAGCTCACAGCTCTGGCCAGTTAGCCTGTAAGAGGTGGGAGAGCTGGTCCTGGTAGAGCAGTGTGTGGCCAATCCTCTGAACTTTCCTGACCCCATACAGTACAATGCCTGTTGCCCTTAAGAAAGAAGGCTTACACTTGATGGAAATGAGGTGAGTCTGTTCCTGGCCTTAATCTTGTTCCTACTTTGGCAGGGGTTGTGCTGGCCTCCTGGAGAACATTTCATAGTTGGTTATAGTTCATGACAGCCAGCAGACAGGATATTGGAACAGTGGAAGGAAAGGGTCAGAATGAGTCTTTGCTATAGGGAGGTACATTGTGGGGCTGTTCAAAGGCATTTGTGAATTCTATATGGTTGTCCTGTATGGGAACCCTGGGTTCTTAGAGGAGGGGTTCGTAATCTGAGGTACACAGGGCTATTGAGTATAAACAATGGGATTCCTTTCTGTGTCTATGCTCTTCCGTGTCAGTGATTAAAGTGGAGCTCTTTCTCTGGAGGATAGTTGTCTCTATCAGAGATGGGCACCTTGCTGTCTGCTTGCTGCCACCCTCCCTTGAGGTGGGAGTTGGGGGCAGCCTGACGCTGGGCATTTGTTTCTTAGATTACTTAGATGTACTGTGCTGCACCTTATAGGGTTATTGATGGGCAATACAACTTAAAGCTACTACTGAGCTGTAGCCTTCTTAAACTGTAGAAATGAAGTTTTGACGGTAATTTCTGGCTCTTGTATAATGAGATGATTTGTTCTGAGCTAGTTTGACATGGCTCTTGTAGGCAGGAGTGTAGATGTACCGCCTTGATTGAGTATAGATGTACATACATGTTGTGAGGGTGGTCTATGTATATACTTAGTGGGACAAGATCATCTTATGTAGTGTAGGCTGTCCTAGAACTCAGTCATCCTGACTCAGCCTCTTGAGTACCAGGTTTCTAGGCATATGCTGCCCCATCCCGTTGAGTGTGTTGATGTCAGAGACAATTTTTATAAGGAATAGGTGCCTGTTAAATATGGATGATTGGTTTTGAATCAGTTGTGTTCAGCAGGTAAGAAAGACTTCTTTGGTAAAATGTAAAGAATTTAATCTTGGTTCCTTTTACAGTGTGGAGTTATAAGCCCTAGATTTGATGTTCAACTCAAAGACCTAGAGAAATGGCAGAACAATCTGCTCCCATCACGACAGTTTGGGTGAGTTGACTTTCTGCATACAACAATTAAAAGTCAATGCTTTGAAAAGTTGGGGTATAGCTGGGCTTGAACTGAGGTTTCTTTTTCTTCTTGGGGGGGGGGGCTGTCTTTTTCTAATGAGCTTGACTTAAAGTAGTTTAGTTCTTTGATCCATGTGGGTCTAGGGATGAACCTCAGATCTTCAGGCATGGCAGCAAGCATCTTTACCTCTAAGCCATTTATTTAACTGGCTCAATACCTTTTATTTATTTGAGATAGCATCTTGCTGATCTGGAAATCAAAGATTTGGATGTTTCTTCCTCCAAAGTATTGGGATTTAAAGGCCTGTGCCACCATGCCTCATTTTCTTTTAAAAGCTTTATATATTTAGAACATATACAGTGTTCTGTCTGTATATGCCTGCAGCCCAGAAGAGACCAGATCTCATTATAGATGGTTGTGAACCACCAATGGTTGCTGGGAATCGAACCCTGGACCTCTCTGTTCTTAACCTATGAGTCATCTCTCTAGCTCCCTAATTTTTGTTTCTTAAGCTTAGTTATTCCCAGTGTTATTGGAAGTTAGGGCAGTGTGTAGCTGGAGCCTTAATCTTTGGTTCCAGTCACTGCCTTGCTAGGCAGTAACAGTCCCTGTAGGCTGAGCAGTGTTTAAGGGCGGTGGTGAGCAGAGTGAAGCGTGGTTGGAATAGTCACTCACCAGCATGTTTGTTTCCTCCATAGTTTCATTGTGCTGACAACCTCTGCTGGCATCATGGACCATGAAGAGGCAAGACGAAAACACACAGGAGGGAAAATCCTGGGATTCTTTTTTTAAATGTAAAGCATAAATAAAAAGTCTTCATGGACTGTGCTCAGGGTCCTTTTGAATCTTTGCAACATAGTAGCTGGTTGTGTGACTGACACTTCTGATGATGCTCAGCTGTGAGGTTTTATGTATGACCATTGTCTTCACTTTGACCCCGAACTTGGGTTGTATGCCAGTAACATCTGCACAAGGTGGTTAATGACAGTAGAGCCTCTTGAGTGTGCAGTGAACCTGGTTTATTTGCCAATGAGAGGCGTGGGGCTTGGGCATGGGGCTTTGCCTACAGCCCCCTTTTATCGCCCAGACTTTGTAGACTTAATGATATCTGTCACATTGTTGACTCTTACCCTCAACCCTGGAAAATGTCATTTCCTGGGTATCAAGACTCAATCTGAAAGATACTAAAAAATCCAAGTCAGTTGGAGGTGTAGGTCGTCTTCCTATTTTAGGTTCAGAAACCTTTTAAAGGTTGACAAAGCTGGTAAAAGAACACATGGGGCTTGAGTTGGGTTCCTAGGTAATTCCAGGGGACCTGTCTGCTTTGCCTCCCAGATTTAAAGGTAAGAGTGCTGCCCCCCCCCCCAAATGCCCAGCATGGTGACTTGTTAGCTCTGTTACTGTGGAAAGTACATGGAATGAAACACTGGTTTGGCCCTGGTTTCACTGTGTCCCTGGTTAGTATCTGGTGGGCAGACACCTTCAGGTGGGGATTGTGTGGTGGGACCAATGCTTATCCCAGAACAAAGCAAGAGCAATGGCTCAATGCACAGGGCCTTTCCCCAGGGACTTGTCTGCCCACTAAATTCCACGCCTACAGCTTCTAGGAGCCCCTGGGGTTGTGAACTGTGGACTTAGCCCACCATAACATTTAAAATAGGTGTGAAACTCAGTAGGTGGGGGAGGTCACTCAGCACCCTCATGGCTCTTTGGAACAGAAGCCCCTTGCACTTGGCTTTTGGAAAAACCAGTTTGAAATTGCACTTGCTTTAGTTGAGAAAATGCTACAACTGGTGCTGTGCCCTTGTCACAGTGATGAGCTCTGCTCTGCTATCTGCTGACTTGAGGGATCTCTACCCTCAGCCTTTCCTCAGATCAATTGATAATTTGTCCATAACAAGGAAAAGAGTTTACAAGGTTTTTGTGACAAAAATACCGGGCAGGTTAACTGTGAGGCACCGAGTTTGGAAAGCTGTGCCTTTCCCATTTTGGTGCTGCTCCTGCTCCCTGGCAGGGTGAGCTGCCCCAAGCATCATTGCTGTCCTCTTCCATGAGAAGCAGGAGGCTCTGTTGAGGTCCCTGGAAGTGATCCCAAGGGAAGGAGGAGCCTGGGAAAGTGGACCTTAAGTCCCCTAGTCTGGCAATTGGCTGTTTAGAAAAATCTAGTGTCAGTGTTTGCTATGTTGTAAGGAATCCCAATTTTTGGCTTACTGGCTTTGAGGAAATGGCAGTTCTATTACTCAATGCTGTCTTTCTCCTTGGGAATCAAAATTAGCTTCCTATTCAGTTAAGCAAATTTCATAGTCAAATAATCCTCTTATCTTTACAAGTGAGATTTTCCTTGGTGTGGATATCAGAGTCCTTGATCCCTCCCACGGCTTCTATCCCTAACTATCCTTGCGTGGGAAGTTAAGCTTGCTCATTTCTCATTTGTAGATTAGCAGTCTGTTACACTGCAATTTGCCAGCTACACATGCATTGATTCTAAGCCCCCTTCTCCATGTCTTTTATTTGGGGGGCTTCGGGGTTTCTCTGTATAGCCCTGGCTATCCTGGAACTCAAATCTGTACACCAGGCTGGCCTTGAACTCAGAAATCTGCTGGCCTCAAAGGCGTGTACCACCACTGCCCGGCCAAATATTTTTTTTTTTTTCTGAGACAACAGGGTTTTTCCTGGGCTACCCAAATTGAAGGAGTTTGCTGGTCTCAAATCTGTAATCTTTCTGCCTTAGCCTCCCAAATTCTAGGATTATAGATTTATGTCATGTGATGACTGACCTCTTTATTCATTGTATTTATATATATATATATATATATATTTTTTTTTTTTTTTTTTTTTTTAAAGATGGGATTTCTCACCTGGTGGTGGCACACGTTTTTAATCTCAGCACTTGGGAGGCAGAGGCAGAGAAACCCTGTCTGGGGGTGGGGGGAGGCTGTCTTGGAACTTGCTCTATAGACTCACTCAGGCTGGCCTTGTATTCACAGAGATCTGCTTGCCTCTGCCTCCCAACTGTTGGGATTAAAGTGAGCTACCATGCCTGGCTGACAGGTGAATTCTTAATACCACCCAACCATAGGGGAAAGTGATTGTTAACTCTTCATGAGCATAGTCATCCAGGCCTTTAGCTTACGTCAGTGGGCTTACGGTCAGTGAAAAAGTCTGAAGGGACAAGAAGAGTATTAAGAGCCTAATGTGCTCTGGTCTGGATGGTCAGGATAAATAACCAAATTCTGCTGTCCCCTTGGTAGACATGAAGTTGTTGGAAGAGTCCTACCTAGACTATTGGTACAGACCATAGGCTGCTGGAGAGCAAGTCTTCTAGCTATTTCCATCTCACTGCCTGTGTTGTCTATCCGCCTACATGTCCACTCATCTCCATTCTAAAACTAGGTTCCTAGCCAGGGGATAAAAATCAGTCTGGAAATTTGAAGCTTGCTGGTCTCAGCATCTTTCTTACCTTCCCCTAAGGATGGCACCTCTCCCAGCAACGTCTTTGGTTAAGAAGTGGAGAGCGGAGAGAGCTCGAGCTGCTGTGGGTCATGCCGTTGATGCCTCCTGTGTCCCAGAGACTGACAACGTGACTTTTTTCTTTTTCATCCACCCCATCCCCAGGCCCACTTTTTTTTCTTTTTTCAATTTGTTTTATATGTGTATACTACGTGAGTACAGTGACCAAGCAGAAGAGTTATTGGTCTCTCTTTTTAACTAGAGTTAATAGACATTTTTTTAAGCCCCAAGTGGATGCTGGGAATCAAACCTACATTCTCTGGAAGAGTAGCCATTTTTCTTAACTGCAGAGCCATTCTCCAGCATACCATTCCAGCTTTTCCCCCTTTAGAAGCAATGTGACCTAGTCTGGCCTCCTGAGCTGCTTGCATTGCATGGCATGGCCACGGGACCACCACCATAATTATCACCACTGGTATAGTACAGCAAGTGTTAGACTGCAGGGCGTTATCAGTTTACTATAAAAAGGTTGCTTTAGATTGAATAGGCTAACCTAAGTGTGCTCAGAACAATCAAGGTGGGCCAGGGCGAGCCTTGACCAATCTTAACTGTTAAGTTAGTAAACTAGTGTGCATGTGTGAACTTGGGTAGATAGAGGTCAAGCTGGTGAGATATGGTTCTCTTCACTGTGGATCCAGTCAGGATTGGCAACAAGTGCCTTTGCCTGCTGAGCCTACATGCTCTATGTCCTAACTATGTTCTGCAGTGTAGCAGTGCATTAAATGGGCTTTTGATTTACAATGGTTTTGAGCTTATGGTTTTATCAGGAGGGAGCCAGCCCTACTGAAGATGAAGAAGTCTCAGCATTCAGATCTTATCCTTCATGCTTAAAGCATGAATTTGAGTATGTTATTTATGCCTTCTAAGTGGGTTTTCATTTCTGTGAAATAGGTTCAAAGAGTTTGTGTTCTAGTACTGTGGTCAGGCTTGGGATAAGCTATAAAGTGAAAGTGGTGCTTGGCACATTTATTTGTTTTCTAATCCTGTGAGTTGGGGTAGTCTGAATGCTTCTGGGAAAAAGCTGTGGAGTCTGGACGCCTGTCCTGACTGCAGCACATCGGCAGCCCTGACCCCACAGCCCAGGGCTTCTTTACTCTTCCCGCTTTGTTCTCTGACCCAAGAGCAAGCACGGGGCTAGTGATGGGGGCTAGTGGGGCTGCCATGTGGGACGTCCAATAACTAGGGCTGTGAGGGACGATTGGGAAAATTGAGATCCTTTGAAGTAGATGATGAATGAGGGCAAGGGAAGCAGGATTGGGCCTGAAGCAGGGAGGTGAGAGGAAGGGGAGGGGTTGGTTGGTTGGTTGGTTGGTTGGTTGGTTGGTTGGTTGGTTTCTTTTCTGGTGTTTTTGAGACAGGGTTTCTCTGTGTAGCCCTGACTGGCCTGGTGGAAAGGACGTTATAATGGAAGTCTTGAGCCAGCAGAGGCTCTGAGTAGGAGCTGACAGGAATCACAAGTCAGCAGAAACCTGAGTGACCAGGAGATGTGAGTCAGCAGAGAGTATAGAGATAGCAAAGGTGATGAGTCACTGTCATTCCTGGTGAATCAGGCCTGAGCTGGTGTTATGGGGGAAGCTGATGTTTTTTTTTGATTCTTAGTCTTATCAATAAAATAATTTAGGGGCTGGAACAATGGCTAGGTTGTTAACTCTTCAGAGGACCCAGATTCAGTTCCCAGCACCCACACTGAGTGGCTCACACTGGCCTATAGCTCCAGCTCCAGCGAATCTGACATCCTCTTCTGGCCTTCACATGTACATGTACACATGTGCGGTGGAGTGAGGTGGGGGTGGAGATAGAGTAATGAAATGTCTAATTTTTCAAGTCTTTGAAAGTAAAATACAATTATATGGGCCTCTATCCATGTCCCTTTCATTCAGCCTCTCCCATGTGCTCTCCCCTTACTCATTCTCTCAAATGTATGGCCTCTTGTGTGAATGTGTGTGGGGGGGTGAGGGGTTCTAAATATATAATATATTGCTCGGTCTGCATAATGCTACTTGTATGTTAATGATTTTAAGGACTTCACATGTGTCTGAATAAAATAAAACATCTTTTAAAAAAAGTTTAGAAACAAACTCCAAAGGAAGCTTGAGGACAATTTGATTAAAGTTTAAGAGAAGAGCACTGCTGTAAATCTCAGCAGCTGCCAGGCCAGGGGAAAAGAAACTCTAGCCAGCTCCATTAACATGGAGAAAGGAGGGGCTTCACAGAAAGACCGAGAAGGTCTGGAAAAGCATGTTAGCCTTTGGCTAGTATTTGAGAAAAGGATAACTAGAGGAAAAAGTTTTGGTTTTCTAAGTCCTAACTCCAGAGCATTGGTAGACTGCATGATGGGTTCACAGTGCAGCCTCATCTACCTCAGGAGAGGCTTCTGTGAGGGGAAAAGCATGTTTGCTCATTACCAGGTTAGTTATTCCTCCTATCCCCTTAGGGGGTCAGCCTTCCTGAAAAGTGGTTGGCAGGCCCAGCTGCTTTAGCTCTGTCCTCATTCCTTCCAGGCATCATTGCCAGGACAGTGACAGATAGCTGTGACCTGCAAGCCCACCTGCTGTGAGAAGGAATACAATTTGGGAGCACCTGCCAGAACTGCCAGAACCTGTATAAGTCCTGCTAACTTCCTCACTACAAAGTGAGACCCTGGTTGGGTTGGGTTGGTTTTTGTTCCTTTGCCCACCCCCAAGAGACTTCTTGTCTAGATGGCTTCTGAACTGGTAACCTCTTGATAAACTTGCCTAGTCTCTACTTGAGTGTTGCTGTGAGGTGAGCAGCTGGACTTGCAACAACATGACATTGGTTTCTTGCTGCTTCATGACTGTGCTGGGCACTGGCCATGTCATACTTCTGGGACTGTCAACATTGCCTGACTTAAAGCCACTCAGCGTGCACACACAATTTGCTCTTGGAGCAGGTTGCTAGAAACCTTGATAGTCTCACTATGGGAGTGCCTGCCTCTGCTCTTCTAAGCTCTCCTGTCCTAGTATTCTCCAAGGTCAATTTCTTCAGCAATTTCTTCGTTCTGAAGGTTTCTTAATTAGCTTCCTACAGATGTCTTTCTTGCTTAAGTAATAGTCTCAACAGTGGGTGAAATAACAGGTGTGCGAGGAAGCCTTGTGCATGGTTGAACCTTCTGGCATAGGCCATAGTTGCACAGTGTGAAGTCTCTCAGAGGGGAAGGAAGCCAGCCCCTGGGTGTGTGATGAGAGGGGATGCAAACTCCCAGATGGAAGCTCATGGTGGCTCCCTCCCATCTCCCTGGATAGCTGGATGTGTACACACTGCTCACTTACTCATATCATCCTTTTAAAAATGATTTCAAGACCGTGCCCAAGACAACTCCCACCTCATGCCATAAGACACGGGGATGACATAGCATTTCTGAGACCATTCCTAAGAGGAACCCAGACGTCCAGAGGCTCTGGGCACTACTAAGATGAGCAATGGTGGCAAAAGGAAGAGAAGGAGAAGCAGAAAGATGTGTGCACAACGAAGAGAGGCAGAACTGGAGAACTGAGGAGCCTCATTTGAATAGCCATTGATACCTCCTGAGGTCCTAGTGAGGTCCTGGCCTGTGTTGCCACCAGAGTCATTTCTAGGTCCCTGGCCCTGCAGTAGCAAGGGTCTGTTACCACCAAAGGCTAGTCAGATGCTCCTGGTTTGTGCTGCTGCCCGGTGCCCTGTCATTGTCTGAGGGCTGTGCAGAGCTGGCCCTATCCCTGGCTGGGAAAGCTGGCCCTGAAGGTGGGGGTGGGGTAGGAGAGCTCACCCCACACACTCCTAGACAGCTGCAGGTCCCTCACCTCACCTAGGAAGCACAGTAGACCTGGCCCTGGTAGTGGGAGTTGTGGGTGAACCATCCCCAGGGGTGTGAACATGGCAGACAGAGCTGGTCCTGCCACTTATCTGTTATGTGGTGGCATGGGTAAAGGAAACATGCTCCCTCTCCACTCTACCACCTGTGGCAAGTGGGAGAGCCTGCCCAAGGGCATGAGAGTAGGGGACCTGGCTCCCAGTTGCAGCATTGGATGAGCTTGCTGGAGCAGTGCTGGAGAGCTCACCCTGGTGGTGTGGGTGCAGGAGAGCTGGCAGGCGACCAGATCAGATACCATCCAGGCCCGGAGCCAGGGCCTTGAGTTGGCCACCCAAACATCTACCCCATATATGAACTGCTGGAGCGAATAAAAGGGCCAGTCCTGCTGATCCAAAGCTGCAGGATCTCCATGACAGGGTAACAATCAGATATCCAAGAAGAGACCTAGTAAGTTTCCAGTATTGATGGTGTAGCAGGAGCCAGAGGCCTTGAACCAGACAAATGACTTATTGCAATGAATATTTGCAAGCAAAGAAGTGTGGGCAGAAGGGTATACTGTGGGACACACTGACACACTGCAGCTTCCACGCCAGACTTTTTTATTTTGGTGGGGAGGTTGCAAGGGTGAAGGATAAGTGCGAGGGAACAAGGAAATGAGTGGGGTTGGGTTGCATGTATGAAATTAATGAAGAATCAACAAAAAGTTAAAATTAAAGCCAGTTATCAATCCATCTGAGCCTTGTTAAATTCTCTCCAGGCTCCCATGAGTGCTTCAAGCATCCTCTCTGCAGTTTCACAGAATTTCCACTAGGCGACAGCACAGGACCACAAGTGTCCTGGAACAGTTTGCTCCCATTAACCCTGGACTGGAAACCTTGTTGAGATGAGGCAGATTATTTATGGCCACAGGAAGAAGGTTCAGAAGGAGGGAGGATGTGTATCATTGGCATTGGCCTTTAGGCCAAAGAGTTTGTTTTAGCTACTTTTCTACTGCTATGACAAAGTTCTAAGACCAAGAGAACTTAATCGTGACTTGCTTATAATTTCAGATGGTGGGTCCATGACTATCATGGCAGAGAGCATGACAGCAGGCAGGAATGATGCTTGAGCAGTTGATGTGGGTGGGGGGGTAAAGGGGGTTGGGGAGGTTGGAGGGGGAGAGGGAGAGAGAGAAGAATGAACTGGGCTTTTGAAAACCCCAAGCCAGACCCTAGTGACATACCTCCTTCAACAAGGCCACACCTAGTAATCTTTCCCAAACAGTTCTACCAACTGGGGATCAAACATTAAACATTCAAATATATGACCCTCTGGGGTCCATTCTCATTCAAACCAACACACACACACACATGCACATGTGCACACATGCACACACACACACTCATACACACATGCACGTGCACTCATGCACACACACACCACACACACACACACACACACATGTGCGCACATGCACACACACTCATACACACACGCACATGTGCTCTCATGCACACACACCATACACACACGCACATGTGCTCTCATGCACACACTCACACACACACACACACCACACGCACACACACATACTCCACATGCTAATACATGTCATACCAGACACAGAGCATACTCATCTCCTTCCCTCATTTCCTTCCTTCCTTTGGAGCATCTTGCTATATGGTACAACAGCGTGGTTCTCCTTCAGACTACCAAGTGTGGCTTTCCTGGTGTGTGCCGTCATATCAGTTCCAGTGCTGCTTGTATTGAATGTACAGCTTTCTTTGGTTCATTTGTGTTTTTGAGACAAGGCCTCACCCTGTTGGCAGGACTGGCCTGGATCGTGCCACTCTTGCTTACAGTGTGGGCTTGCAGGTGTGCCTGGGAGTTGGGGCCGCTTTCATCTCTGCCTCGGTGCTAATGACTGTTAGATCTGTCTGTGCTGTTCATTCTTTGCCTTTTTCCCGGTTTTAATATTACTTTCTCTTCGGCTGCACTTTTTAATATAAACCAGATAATCGTCTGGAGGCATTTTTGCCCCTTGTGATCTCAATAAAGTTTCCCCAAATGCTTCTTCCCTCCCACCTCCACTCCCATTCCTAGGGGAGAACCAAGACGACTCTGATTTCTGCTAACTCCTAGCTTTCCTAGCTCTAGGGCTCTGCTTCCTTAGAGGGACACTGTGACCCACAGCACATCAAAAGTTTTAGTTTTTTAAATTAAAAAAATTGTGGTGGCAGGGTAAATAATATTTTAATAGCAATAACAACCAGGAGACAGCCTGGGCCTGTCTGAGCTTGGCCGGCTCTTGGCCTGAGGCCCTGAGGAGGGACATGGGGCATGATTACATTCCAGACCTGGGCTCTCACTTCTCACCCTAACCTCCTCCTCCTTCCCCAAGGGCTCATCCACTCAGCCGTGTGTGGGTCTCTTCTGCTATGCACGGGGAGGACTGAACAGTTTCTGCAAAGTTGGTAGTCCAGCTGCCAGCTAGTCCACCCTGAGTGCTCACACAGGGTCATTCAGCACATGGTCTGGGTCACACTGAGTTTGTGGACATCCAGTTAGACATGATTAGGTAGACAGGCACAGGGTTTAAGCACTCACCAGCATGACGAGGAGGTGTTCCATCTGTGTGGAAGGCAGGGCCCTCTGACCTCCAGTGACCTGGGCCAGCAGCGTGTTCTTCAGTGACAGGGTCCTAAGCGAGGCCAGGAGATGAGAAGACCAAAGAGAAGATAGGAAAGTCTCCCACGAAGTACATCTCACCCCCAGCAAGTTCAGTAAGAGTTACAGTATCTTGCTATTTGCAGGGAAAATAGCAAATGGGACAGAGTTAGAGGAAAGCTACCACACAATGGTACGAAGTCAGCGGGAGGCTAGTCAAGTATTGACACACAGAAGGAAGACAGGATAGCTCAGAGGCATCAGAGCCTGAGCGCACTGCGGCCCTGTCGTTTACCCATATGTGTATACACATCCGTTCACCCCATCCCATCCGATCCACCACATATCTAGTCATCCAGTCACCCATTCCCTCTCATCTGTATACCCAGTTCCCTGCCACCATTTGGGGGTAGAGGGAGGGAAAGCTGAGTTCCCAGGATCCAAAACTGTAACTCTTGAGATCCTGACCCCAGATCCAGACCCACCATGCCAAGTCTGTCCCTTACTTCAGGGTAAGGAAGTCACAGGGATCACCCCTGCTCAGAGACACTGGCCCAAGTCTGTCCATTGCAGAGGTGTCCCTAGTTAGGAGTGCTTGACTAACTTTGTAAAGGAACAGGTGTGGGGGGGGCAGATGGGGGAGAGAGAGGGATGTGAGTCTGAGGACCACAAGAAGTGGCTGGGGATTAAAAACTTCTGTCACAACTCCTGTCCCCACCCCCCTTTGAGATAGAGTTTATCTTTGTAGCCCAGGCTGGCCTTAAATTCACAATCCTTCAGTCCCAGCCTCCTGAGTCCTGGGGATTTTAGGCACACACTGGCCAGGATTATAGCCATTCCTTGTACTTTCTGTCTTCCTAAATGAAGGATAAAGGTTCAGTTTTGGAGCCATGAGCTGTAGCAACAAGTCTCAACATGACTGATAATTAAAAATTTTGGCTCTGGACACTTGGCTCTGAGCAGAATACGGGAGCCATACCTAGCAGGCTGGGGCCCTGAACCAAGCCAACTTCATACTGTGGGAATCAAGTGTGACTCACCGGCGACCGGTAATTGGCCCTTCTTCCTCCCTCACTAATGAAAATAGCTCGGTTCCTGTAAATAAACAGCTCACAAATTTATTCAGTGGTAAGAAAGGAGTATATGTGAGGAAAAGGAGGTGCCTTCAGGGAAGGAGGCTGTTAAGGTGCGGGCTGAGTTATGCAGAGGACCCCGTCAGGACACTTCTTGTCTGGGTCTGCACCCTATAGCTGTATACTTTCCCTGTCATTGTCACTGGGGCCGTAACTGGAGAGTGAGTTTTAAGCTGTAGGTGGTCTGGATGTGGAGGGCAGAGTGTGTTGTTTCGACCTTGGTTTGAGATATGCTGAATCTGAGGGTGAACAGGAAAATGCCACCACCATCTCTACCTTCTTCCCCAGCAGCTCTTCCTCCCCTCTCCTCTTCCCTTTCTCTCCTTCTTCTTCACCCTTCCTTTTCTTTTGAGACAAGGTCTCATGTAGCTGAGGGTGGCTTTGAATTCATTATGTTCCTGAGGATAACCTTGAACTCCCGATCCTCCCTCGGCTCCACTTCCAAAGCCCTGGGATTACAGGAGTATGACACTGTGCCTTAGTGAAAGCTGCCTCTGCATCCAGAATTCCATGGATCCTGAAGTTTCTAGATCAGGAAAAGTCTGAAAGGATGCAAGCCTTGGTGAGCCACAGGGTCTACTTGGATCTGAGTGTTAGAAGTGCTTAAATGTGGGAGAGCGTGGTGGACATGCCTTTATTTCTTAGTAGCTGGGAGACAGAGCTATGAGGTGAGGCTCGCCAGACAATGTAGTGAGAGCATCTAAAGGGAAGCGGAAGGGAGGGAAGGCGTGGGCATGGAGAGATGGCTCATAGGTTAAGAGCACGGTTGGAAGTCTAGTTCCTGGAACCCAAACTCTACTGTGGAGTTTGTTATTGCTTGTAACTCCAGATCAAGGGGAGTTCAACACCTTCTTTTGGTCTCCTTGGGCATCCCCACACAGGAACACATATGTGCACAGACACACAGAGATACACATGAATAAAAGCAAAATAATTTGAAAAGAAAAGAAAAGCAGCTTGCACTGCCTGTTTTTGTGTGTCAACCTGACACAGGCTGGAGATATCACAGAGAAAAGAGCTTCAGTTGAGGAAGTGCCTCCATGAGATCCAGCTGTAAGGCATGTTCTCAGTTAGTGATCAAGAGGGGAGGGCCCACTGTGATCAAGAGAGGATGGTGCCATCCCTGGGCTGATAGTCTTGGGTTCTATAAGAGAGCAAGCTGAGCATGACAAGGGAAGCAAGCCAGTAAGGAACATCCCTCCATGGCCTCTGCATCAGCTCCTGCTTTCTGACCTGCTTGAGTTCCAGTCCTGACTTCCTTTGGTGGAAAGTGTAAGCTGAATAAATCCTTTCTTCCCCAACTTGCTTCTTGGTCATGATGTTTGTGCAGTAATAGAAACCCTGACTAAGACACAGCTAGATAAAGGATGTGCCCCAGGTTCCGCACCCCTCGTCTTGATCTTATACCAAAGTGCCTGCTTTGACTCTGAAGCATCTCAGCTCTGTCCTCTCCACTGCCCTGCAATTTTCAGCCATCACTTGATGACCACCACAACTCCATAGCTGTCATCTCTGCTTCCTTCCCTGATTCTCCATCAAAGAAGGTGCACATGTATCTCACTCAATATACTGTAGTGACTTGAGGGCTTTGTTTTCTTGAGGACCAAGACAAAAAGCCCAACATGCCTAAGGTAGGTGCCATCCTCTGGTCCCTGCCTGCTTCTCACCTCCACCTCCTCCACCTCATCCGACTCCTCTGCCTCTTGCAGGTGCTCCATCTTCTCTACGTGCTCCATCTCCTCCAACTCCTCCATGTGCTCCACATGTCCCACCTCCTCCATTGCCCCCATCTGCTCCAGGCATGCTACGTGCTCGGTTTCTTGCTGTGTGCTGCAGCCCGTGCCCTCAGTTCTCACCTCAGAGTGCACAGAGTGATCAAGTATTGCATAGAATGTTCTTTCTTGCCTCTTTCCAGCCAAACTCTTAGTCTTCCTCTAGGTCTAACTTCAAACGGAGCCTTTTCCCTACCAGAAAGCATCACTTTTTGCTCATAAGGGACAGATAAACCAGCCTGTATTTTCTAAAAGTGGCGATTACAACAAGTCCCACCCCACACATTCTTCTCACAAGGTGACCGACACATTTCCCACTGAAAGGCAGGACCTATGCTCTGCCCACTTGAATGTGAGTATAGTTTTGTTGCGGCTTCTCTTCCCAGTAACCCAGAAGACATGCTGTGGACTGAGAAGGCTCCGTTTCCCGCAACTGTTTTGACTTCACAGCTGAAGCCCAAACTCGTGGAAATAACCCTGTCACGCCCCCATCTGACTCCATGGTTGTGCCCTGTACAGCCTGCCTGAATTTCTGACCAGAGAGTCCAAAACAAAATCAAAGGGCTGCTTTCTGCCAACAAAGGTTGGGAAGACTTGTTATGCAGCAGTCCCTGACCAGCACAGTCAGGAGCTTCCGCTCCATAGGCCTTCCCTAGCTCTAGCCCGGCCACAAACCTGAGGAAGGACACTGGGTTCTGGGAGCCTTGTTTGCCCTCCCCTTCTGGATTATAACTTACGCAAATTCTTTCTGCTTCAGTTCTCCTAAGCACACCATGAGCATAGGTTTCTTTCTTTTGAATTGTGGAGACAGAGCTTCTCTATGCTGCTCAGGCTGGAGTCTAATTCCTCAGTGCAAGCAATTCTCCTGCCTTAGGCTCTCGAGTACCTCAGACTACAGGTACTCAATGCCCACCATAGTGCCTGGGTTAACACTGGAATATTTTGTGATACTTTAGCTTTTAGGATCATTGTTTGCATAAAATATTAATCCTTTCTTTTTAAAACATGCTGAGCAGGGCTGGGGGTAGCCTAGTTTGGAGAGAGCTTTCCTAGCGTGCTCAAAGCCTAACATGCACAGAGTGGCAGGTACCCACCACACCTATAGTCCAAGAACCTGGGGAGTGGAGGCAGGAGGAACAGAAATTCTAATCATCATTGGCCGGGTGACAGGTTTTTAGGACATTCTGAACTACATGAGACCCTCATCTCAAAACAAAAACCAGTAATAACAGCAAAATAAAAATCTCAGTCAAACAACAATATAAACCCAAAAATTAATTAAAAAGCAAAGTGGAAGTGCTTTAGTTGTAAGCCCAATTCCTGACTTTCGATGTTAAGATGAATGGGCCATCCACTGTCTTTGTTTGCCTATTTGTTTGAGACAATATCTCATTGTGTACCTCACTCCTGGTCTGGAACTTATTATGTAGAAAGGCCTTAGACTTCCGTTCATCCTGCCGCTACCTACCAAGTAGTGGAATTATAGGCCTGTGTCACCACATCTGCTTGGAGTATCCTTAGGAAATTAAAATGCTTCTGCATATGTCTGTACACATGGTTGGTATCATTCTAAACCCTGAAATGTGACATGCTGGGCATGGAATTGATAACTTATCTTCTTCATTCATCCACGTGCTTCTGAGACTGGTCCTTGTAGATTCATGGAGAGCTAAGCTCTCTGGGCTCCTTTGTGGCACCTCCTTCATGCTAACTACTGCCCTTTGCTTCCCAGCCATGTCTGTATTGATGGGCGCTGACACTGTGGTCTGCAATTCTTCACAGCGTCTCTGGGAGCATGTGGCTTTAGAAGTCCTCTTACTTATGTAGAATGTTTCCCTGGGCTATCTGTTCTCAACTTGGATGCAGATAGAATCTTCTGGAAGCTTTTACAATCGTCTGTGTTTATCTCCAGCAGTGCTCAGTAGTTTCAGAAATCCCCAGGTGACTTGAATGTGCTTCTGGGATTGAGTCTACTACCCAGAGATGTATATGTTGGTGGTTACTGGACCAAAGTGGTACACAACCTTTTTTTTTTTTTTTAACCTGTTCTGACATGACTTGAACCCTCTCTGGCAGTGTGCAAGGGAATAACTGTTCTGTGTGAATGAAACTGGTGAGCCAGAGCCTTCATCCAAAGCACAAGTTATCGTCAGTGCCTTGTCCCTGAGCCACAGTCCACACATTGTGAGTGAAATGTCTTGTGTGTTTATGTGGCAGTATGGCACAGCTGAAAAAGTGCCCAGCTGCCAACAGGACAGCCTGCCTTCCAGTTCAGGTCAGTCTCTACCTTGCTGTGTATATGAGCAGGTCATGTCTCCTGGGTGGAGTCCCTACAGCTGCACTGGAGAAAAGCTGGAATCCCACTCAAGTTTGCCTTGAGTGCCCACTCTCAATGTGGGTTGCCAGGTACTGGCAGCCAACTGGGCCTAGTCAGGAGCTGCTAGAATTTAGGGGCTTTTCTGCCCAGTAGCCTCCTTTGCCACATGTAGAGAGGCTTTGATTATGAACTTCATAGAATCACAAAGACAGCCAATGATATGGAAATTGAGTTATCCATTCAAATATTGAAAAGCCAGAAACCTGTCTCAGAAAGCCCCCCACTCCAAAAACATTGTTTAGGGGTTGGGATTGTAGCTTGGTTGATGGAGTGCTTGCTTAACATGTACAAAATCTTGCTTTTGGTCCCTACCACTGCATAATCAGATGAGGTAGTCCATGCCTGTAATCTCAGTACTCCAGAAGGGGAGGCGGGAAAACAAGAAGGGCACAGTGAGTTCAAAGTCCAAAGTCAGCCTGGACTGTGTGATACCCTGTTTCAATCAGACACCAACCAATCATCCAACCATCCAACCAACCAACCAACCAACCAACCATCCAACCAACCAACCAACCAACCAACCATCCAACCAACCAACCAACCAACCAACCAACCAACCAACCAACCAACAAACCATTGCAGTCAGACCAGGCTATGTGAGACCCTTTCAAACAAATAAACATTGCAGAGTCAACTATGATGAAGCGATATACCCTTTCCTCTTTATCAACAGGCAGCATACTAAGATGTGAAGGTGTGGGTGGGGAGCACTGTGATTGTAGTTTCAAGGCACTGATGAGTCTAAACGATATTTCAAGGTCTCTGTAGTAGAGACATGATAGTATCTGTGACCACTGTTGGTGACAAAGTTACATGTTCTGAGGAAACTACTGTATCTTGTTGCCATCCTTATGTCAGAAGGAAATGCACCATGTCATTAACATTAAGACATAATATTTTAGGTGGATAAGTGTGCTGGTACACACATATGTATATGTGTGTGTGCATGTGTTTGTGTATGTGTGTGTGTGTGTGTGCGCGTGTTTGCCCATGTGCTGGGGCTATGACTCAATGTTAGAATGTTTACTTAGCATGCATGACGAGGTTCTGTATCACATCCTCAGCATTACCAAATGGATAGATGATAGACAGATAGATAGGTAGATAGACAGACAGACAGACAAATAGAGAGAGAGAGATAGAAAGATAGATAGATAGATAAAAATGATGGTATAATTTCTCATGTAGGTTCACTAGGTCACAGGCTTATGGAGCCTGTGGTAGTTTAGATAGGAATGGCAACTGTAGAATCGGGTGTTTGAATATGCTTGGCCCGTAGGGAGTGGCACTATTAGGAGGTATGGCCTTGTTGGAAGTGTATTTTATTCTCTTCCTGAAGCCTGCCCATCAGCAGCTACCTTCCCCAGTGCCATGTTGGCTTGCATGTCACCATGTTTCCTGCCATGATGATAATGGGCTAAACCTCCGAAAGTTTAAGCCGGCCCCAATTCAATGTTTTTCCTTATAAGAGTTGCAGTGGCCATGGTATCTGTTCACACAATAGAAACCCTAACTAAGACAGAAATTAGTATCAAGAGTGAGGTATTGCTGTGATAGGTCTGGCCATGTTTTTTTGTTGCCAGAATGCGGGTTTTGGGACTTTGGATTAAAAAAGCAACTAAATGCCCTACATGGGCATTAATGGGGGCATACTATTAAGAATGCAGAAGACAGTGATGCTAAGGGTGATTTGAACGGTGGAGGCCTGGCTCAAGAGGTTTCAGAGAAGAATTTTAATATATGGTTTAGAGACTCTTCTTGCAATATTTTGGTGAAGAATGTAGCTGCTTTCTGCCCTTGTCCAAAAATATGCCTAAGGCTAAAATGAAGAGTTTTGGATTAGTTGTATTATCAGAGGAAATATCAAAACAGCCTGGTATTGTCATGTGGTTATTAGTGTTCCCGCTCATGAAGATCTATCATGAAATGGAGCAAGCTGAGCAAGGGGAAATGTACTGTTCAAGGAGGAAGGGGCACTCGGAGTGGAATGGAGCTGAAGCCTGTTTTCAAGGAGATAAAGAGATGAAGGAAAATCCTGATGTTAAATGGAATAAAGGGCAAGATCCCGTCCAGCTAAGCTCCGACGTGTGAAAAGGAATTAAAGAACAGTTTAGGACCCGGTATGGTAATGCTTGCTTTTAATCCCATCACTCAGAAGGCTGAGGCTGGCGAATCTCTGAGTTAGAGGCCAGCCTGGTCTACAGAGCAGGTAAGTTCCAAGACAGCCAAGTTTAGCTAATGAAGGAAACTATCGGGCTGGTGAGATGGCTCAGTGGTTAAGAGCACTGACTGCTCTCCCAAAGGTCGTGAGTTCAATTCCCAGCAACCACATGGTGGCTCACAACCACCCGTAATGAGATCTGAAGCCCTCTTCTAGTGTGTCTAAAGACAGCTACAGTGTACTTACATATAAGAATAAATAAATCTTTAAAAAAAAAAAGAAAAAAGAAACTATCAAAGCCAGAGAGCTGGTGAAGATGTAATTGAACAAGCAGGCCATGCCCCAGTCTCAGGAATCAATAGAACTTGGTGGCTTTGGCCATGTGTCATGGTTTTACAGTGAAGGATAGATAGAAGGAAGAGCATACGGAGTCTACCTCAGGGACTAAGAAAAGTCTCTGAGATGGAGCATCCCTGAATGGAGGCCTAGAAATGCCCTTGTGTGAAGCTGTGAAGGTGAAATCTAGGTTGCCTTGGATACCCCACGAAGTTAGAGATGCCAGAGCTGTGGGATACCTGCTGAGGAAAGCTGCTAACAGGGAGTGGAACCAGCCCAGGAGAAAGAAGTGAATTATAGTCAACAAAGCTGAAAGGAGTTGGAAATCTGAAGGGTATTTTGACGCCAGACATGGAGATGCAGAGTTTGGAGTTTGTCCAGTTGGTTTTCAGTTTTATATAGTCCGGTATTTCCTCACAATTCTCCTTTCCTTATGTTTTGGAAAGGTAATGTATATCCTGTGCCATTGAATATTGGAAGAATTTGATCTGCTTTTTAATTTTGACTTTTCAGAGGATTGCAGTTAAGTGATTGTGTGAATCTCAAAAGGGGCTTTGAGTAGACTTGAGACTGTTATAGACTATTGGGACTTTTGAAGTTAGACTGAATGCATTTCTGCCTATGTTATGGCTAGATGCCTGTGGGAGCCAGAGAAGGGAACGTGGTAGTTTGAATAGGAATTGCCCTCCATAGACTTTGTGTTTTAATGCTTGGCCCATAGGGAGTGGTGCTATCAAGAGTGGGCCCTTGAAGAAGGGCCCTTGTTGGAAGAAGTGTGTTTCACTCTCTTGCTGCCTGCCAATCAGAATGTAGACTTCTCAGCTACCTCTCGAGCATCGTGTTTGCCTGCATGGCCACCATGTCTCCCACCATGATGATAATGGACTAAAACCTCAGAATTGTAAGCCAGCCCTAATTAAATGTTGTCCTTTATAAGAGTTGTCATGGTTGTGGTGTCTCCTCACAGCAGTGGAACAGTAAATAGGACATTTACTAAAATAGAGCCCATGTTGGAGTTACACAGACTTGGGCTTTCTGTGGCATAGATTTTAGTTAATGGACTTTATTCCTCTGAACCTTAGTTTCCTCATCAGTGAAATGGGTGTAAGATGAGTGACATTTTCAGGATGCCAAGAAAGGAGATACTAAAGACATGCATTTGATGAGAACTTTCTGTATGTTTGGGGCTATTAGATGTCAGACATTGATTTCACACAATGAGAAAGGAAGGCAGAATCTCGGCCCTTATGGATTTTATAACCTAGGGAAAAAACCACGCAGAGCAGGGAGGCAGCGCCGTAGGTTTTCAGATAAACTAAGGCCTTGAGGAGGACAAGTCAGGTGACATAACAGAGCAAATGGGGTTAGTAAGATGGCTCAGGAGATAAAGGCTCTTGCCACAAAGGCCTGTTGATCCCTGAGTCCCAAATGATGAAAGGAGAGAACCAGCTCTTACTGAGTTGTCCTCTGATCTCCCCAGGTGCACCGTGGCATGTGCCCCCCCCACCCAATTAATGAATAAATTATAATTTTAAAAATTGAAAAAGAGAAAACAAATGTCTGATGTAGGCAGCACAAGGTGGGATAAATGGCAGAGATGAAGGGATTAGGTTAATATGCAGTGTGCACGGTGTATTCGTAGCATTTGGCACATGGCCTGGGTTCCTTTGGATGAGGAGGATGGCACCCACACTCCTAAAAGTGCATCTCTCTGGGGATAGAGATCCCCTCACCCCCCTAGTGTGGCTAGCGGACACTGTCCACTGCACCTGGTGCTGGCTGAGGATTGGATCTGGAAGCCACATCCCAGTGAGAGCAGGGTCTGAGGGAGGTGTTTCTGATTAAAGAGAGATTGGGCCTTTGCCTGCTCTGCCTTGCAGAGAGCGCGGAGATCCATAGATCTTGCAGATCAGCGGAGGGCGTTTGTAGTCTGGCGGCTCTGGCTCCTTAATTAAACCTGCAACTGAGCAAAGGTAATGGCCTTCCTCTCTCTGAGCTTGTTTTGCCTGTCAGAGACTGCATCAATCACTATGTCCCCAATGGTTCTGTGATCCTGATGAAGTGGCCTTAGGCTTGGGCAGAGCCAGACTTTCCCAGGATGCACTGGGGCATGGGCATTTATTATAGAGAATTCTGTGTTGCCTACACATCACCCACAGCATTACTTTTAATTTGTGTGTGTGTGTGTGTATGTGTGTGTGTATGGTGTGTTTATGTGTGTATCATGTGTATGTTTGTGTCATGTGTATATGTGTGGTCTATGTGTATGCATATGTGTGCATTGTCTGTGTGTGTATGTATGGTGTATGTAGTGATATGTATGTGTGGTGTGTGTGTGGTGGTGGTGTGTGTGGGTATTTTTGTGTGTATGTGGGGTATGTGTGTTTGTGTATGTGGTATGTGTATGTGTGGCATTTATGTATGTGTGTGGTATGTGTGGTGGTGTATCTATGTGGTATGTGTGTGTGTGGTATGTAGTGATATGTGTATATGGTGTGTGTGTGGTGTGTGTGTGTGTGGTTTAGTGATATGTGTATATAGTGTGGTGTGTGTATGTGTGTGGTGTGTAGTGATATGTGTTTTTAACAATATCTCTGGGAAATTCAAGTGCGCAGGATCCTGTGGGAAGTGCTTAGGCATGAACATATATGATTCAGAGGAGACAAAGCAGAAGGATGCTAATGTACAGACCTTATTTAAATTCTGATAAAAGTAGTTTATTCAGGAGGCAATAGAAATGAGCACGTCATAGGGTATGTGTTAGCATAAACGAATGGGTTGAATTTCGGGAGATGGAATGCTTTTTATTTAAAATGAACCCCATCTTTTAGACTTGCACCTGCTAATCCAGGTGACATGATGCCACACCGGGCATGTTTCAAAATATTGGTCAGGGTAGAGCCCTGCACGCAGACAGGACAAGATAGGTTGAGGATTTGGAAAGTACAAATTATGAAGAAGTGTGATACTGATTGTGTGTGTGTGTGCGCGCGTGCGTGCCTATGGCATACATATATATATGTGTCCATAGTACATGCGTATGTGTACATGGAATATATGTATGTATGTACCCTCATAGTTACATGTGTGTATATACTTGTGTTTGTCCATAAAATATGTGTGAGTACATGTGTGTATGTGTGTTCTCATTGTGTGTGTGCATGTGTGTGTGCCCATGGCATATGTGTATGTATCTGTGCCCATGATGTGTGCATATGCCCATGACATGTATGTCTGTATGTTCGTGTGCACCTGTGCGTATGTGTAGAGGCCAGAGGTTGGCATTTTGTGTCTTTTTTTTAAATCACTCTCTGTGTTATTTTTTTTAGATAGAACCACTGAAACTTGCTAACCAGTTGGCTAGATGGGTGGTCCAGAGCGCTTCTAGGCTACACTTCTCTGGGGATCCTCCTGCCTCTACCTCCCCAGGGTCAGAACTACAGGCGAATGTCGTCATTCCCAGCTTTTTACATGGATATGGGGGTCTGAACTCAGGTCCTCGTGTTTGTGCAGCAGCACCTCAGCCACCCAGCCGTTTCCCCAGCCCTTGATTTTTAAAACTTAATAAATGCTTTAGATTGCTCATCATAAATGTACAGAGCATGGGGTAGAGCATTCGTGTAGAGAGTGCAGAAGACATGAGGTGTTATCAATGAATGCTTTTCAAGCAGACACCTACACAGTGATGTAGTCACCTGGTCACTGCCAGCCCTGACTTCTGTGGGAGCCCCTTCTGGGGCTCCCCAATAGCCTCCTCTGGGCAGTTCTCAGCTCCAGCTGCTGTGGGGTGACCTGGGGGATCTTTCTAAAGTGATGTAGCTGCTGTGCTTCCTACAGGTGAAGACAGAGACCCCGGGGGTGGGCACAGATGGCTCCAAATGCGGTCTTACCCGGGGACCAAGGAGCATGCCTCTGTCCTTAGATTATGTCGTAGTACTTGAATTTCTCAGTAGACTCAACCCTCAAGAGGCCTTTTTGTTACTGGGAGTTGCTGTTTGGACCAGGTGTTTGTGGGTCCTTGACATTGTGATGAAAGAATGGATGTAAAGGCACACACAGGTTTTAAAGTATGGAAGAAACTGGGCTGGGGAGATGGTTCAGAGGTTAGGAACACTGACTGTTCTTCCAGAGGTCCTGAGTTTAATTCCCAGCAACTACATGGTGGCTCACAACCATCTGGAAAGTGACCAGATGCCCTCTTCTGATGTGTCCGAATACAGCTATAATGTACTTATATACATAAAATAAATAATTCTTTAAAAAAAGTATGGAAGAAACTATTCAGAAGCAAAGCAGTAATACAAACCAGGAATGCTGAAAGGTGACAGTAGGCTTCAGAGGGAGAGAATATCAAGGGCTACTCACTGTCCAGGACTTTCTTTTATGGGGTCTAGTTGAAGGAGGGATTGGTGGCCAAGAGTGCATAATTTGGGTGGGTCTCTATTTTGATTGGCAGGTTTGGGTTACATAATTTTTTCTATTGAGCATGTTCCTTCCCAAGAAGCATCTGATCTTAATTTTGTGTGTGTGTGTAAGTGTGTGTAATTATACATAGATATAAGTTGGTGGATAGGTGTTTCCCCTTAAAAGTTCACTCAGAGATTATAGTTTGTCATTGTTGTACATGCACTGAAAACCAGTCAAGACCAGATTAGCACCCTACCTTCCATGTCTGTGGAATATATTTGAAAATGAACTGTCTGCAGAAGGGGAGTTCTTGACAGTTATTTGAGGAAAAGGAATGTTTCCTCTGTCTGGAGTAGGATGCCAGGGCGTGTAGGTCTCTGGGAGCAGTGTTAATAGGGGTGTGTGCGTACTCTGCATTCAGGCGAGCGGCCTAGGCTGCCAAGTGCAGCATCAGGAGAGAGGTGTATGCAGAGCCCAAACCAAGGGGAGTTCTAGGGCGCTGAGCTATTCTCAATGCTCCTGCCTCAACTTCATTTTTCTCATGAAGTGACTAAGCTGCTGGATTGTTCTGTAAGCATGTAAACAATTGGAATGAGACGTTGCAACCCATATATAAAACAGATAAGGAGAATAGCTGCTTGCTGAGCACTTTCTGTGTCTCTAGTCTTTCCCGTTTCGTGATGGTGGGGATTGAATCCGGGGTTTTATGCACGCTAGGCACGTAAGTGTTCCACTGCTTGGCTCCACTCTTGGCTGTATACATTATTTCATTTACTGTTCATAGGAGTTGTAGCCTGAGATTAGTGATGGTTAGTCTTTTTAGTTTTTGAGTTAGGGCCTCCCTGTACAGCTCAGGCTTGCCTGGAACTCACTGTGAATATAGCCCAGGTTGACGTCATAGCCTCTCCCCACATGCTGGGGTTATAGGCTTGAGCCACTATACCCAGCGAGTGAGTGATCTTTTAAAAAACAGGCGTGTGTGTGTGTGTGTGTGTGTGTGTGTGTAGGTGTGTATATGGCAGAGCATGTGCAGTTGTCTAAAGACAACTTTCAGGAGTCTCTCCACCTTGTGAATTCTGGGAATTGAAGTCACACCATGCTAGGTGGCATTCACCTTTATCTGCCAAGCCCCTCTTGATGTTTAATTTTGATTGCCAACTTGTTGGAGTAGAAGCACGTAGGAGATGTACCTTTGGGTGTATTTGTGAAGAGGTTTCTAAGAGGATTAACTAAGGGAAGGGAGAGCTCTACCCTGAACGAGGGCACCCCCACCCTGTAGGTTGGGAGCTGCATAGAATGAAGCCCTGCTTCCCTTCTGCCACAGGTGAACCCTGTCCTCTGCCACATGTGCCCAGTTGAGTGTTCTGCCTCATCTCAGTCCTGAACAGTGGAGTCTGGTAAGCGCGGGCTGAGTGCTTTAAACTGTGAGCCAAAACTATTACTTCCTCGTGTCAAACCGCCCTGCTCTGGTGTTTGTCACAGTGACAGGAAACTGCCCAACACAGCCATTCTGTTAGCAGAGAACTTGAGGTGTGTAGACACAGTGATTTGGTGTGCAGAGCACAGAGTTGGGAAGCCGGGACCAGAGCTGTCTGCACAGTCTGAGGGACATCTTGTGCCGCTCCCGAGGAGCAGACAGTGAACACAAGGGATGCTTCGAGCCTTGGTGAGCATCACTTCAAGCCAGGTTTCTCTGTGTCTCAACTGGGGACAAAGTTGGCTTGTCTTTTTTAGCTGATAGTCTCTAACACGTCTCTCCAAGGTACATCAACTGTCACGGGCTGGGGAGGCAGGGAAATTCCTCTGCTTTACAGGTGACCTTCAAGCTAAATTTAGGTTAGTTACACACACCTCCAGCCTCAGGGGAAACTTGGATTGTCAGGTCTGTCTCAGTGCCTTGAGCTCAGGGTTCTGCATTAAGATGGGAGACACTGTGGTTTGGGAGATGGGCTCTCCCTGTATATTTTTCCTTTGCCTGAAGAGTCCAGCCCTGGGCCTGGTACACAGCCAGGGTCCCCAAAGTGCAATCTGAATGAGTGGACAAGGCTTAACAGTTTAAAGTTTAAAGCTTTGCTCAAAGCGAATGACTTAATATAACTGTGGGTAGAGGTGGGCCAAATACAGACGCGGTGTGGTTAGGAATGTAGCTCTAAATCCTGATACCCCAGTTCAAGTCCGGAAGCTGACACTTAGGAGCTCAATGGCCCTGGGCAAAGACATCTTATTCCTCCTGGTCTCCTTTACTCATTCTGAAGAGGGTCATAACAACAGTGATTTTACAGCCTTCTTATAAAAACTTAATATGATTGTGTTTGTAAAGCCTTTGACCCTGCGTGCACATGCCATGGGTGTGGGAACAAGGAAAATGCAGTCACCTTGTCTCTATCCTACACTCCCTCCAGTCTTTCCATGCTGGACTGGGACTCAGGGTTGAGTGCTGCCAAGTACCCTACTGCCGAATTACACCTCCAGCCCTATTTTGTATTTGTACTTCAGTATTTTGTTTATCCAGGTCTTTTTGTATTAATTCTGAGCTATATACTGTTTTAAGTTTGATTCTTAGCATTATTATGTCAATGATATTATCACTTTTATTTATTCTTTGGCAATTTCATACATGTATGTATGCAATGTATCAGGATCATATCTACCCTCAGTTCTCTCTTTACCAGACATTTCCCCTGCCACAACACATCTTTAAAAAATTCTTTCGGTAGAGTCTCACTATGTAGTAGAACTTGGTATGTAGACAGGGCTGGCCTTGAGTTAACAGAGATCTGCCTGCTTCTGTCTCCGAGTGCTGGGAATAAAGGTGCGTGCCACCACACCTGACTGTTGGTTTTAAATCTGCTGAGCCCCGACAGTGCGGAGATGCTGACGATCTCGTTGGCTTGGTCTCGCGCAGATCCTGTGCAGGAGGCCACAGGTACAGTGTGCTCATTAGAGCGGCAGCTGTACGGTGCTCAGCAAGCAGAATCTCACAGTAGTCCTCGCGTGCACTGGCTCTTCCACTCTTTTTATCCCCTTTTCTTCCATGGTCTTTGAGATTTGGGGGTAGAGCTCATGCAGACACAACACTCAGCATTCTCTCATTATTGTCTTGAAGCAGAGCTTTTGGTGTTAGTTAAATTTTGTTCCCATGGAGAATGAATCACCAGGCCTCCCACAACCGGCTGGCACCTGAGGGAGCGTAGGAGGGGGGACTTACCAGTTTCTGTGCACACACACACACGCACACACACACACCAGAATAGCAACTAATACGTATGACTACAGAAATTTGAAGATAACATAACTGGTTTGCTCTGGTTTAGAAACATACAACTGGAATCTGTGTGACCTGGGGTTATTATTCTTTTCTAATTATTTTTGGTGTGTGTGTGTGTGTGTGTGTGTGTGTGTAGAACAGAGATAAATGTTGGATGTCTTCCTTAACTGGTCTTTACCTTATATTTTAACACAGAGTCACTGGCCTGGAACTTACCAATTTAGATTAGCTGCCCAGCAATCTCCAGGGATCCTCCCTGAACCTTTTTATGTGGGTCCTGGGGATCCAGATTCAGGCCCTCACACTTGTGTGACAGGTACTTCACTGAGGGAGCCATCTCCCCAACCCATAAAGTTTTGATTCCTTTTTTAAATTAAAAATTAAATTCCTAGTGGGAGCCAAGAAGTAGGAACTAGGGCTGTGGCGGGTGCCCTGGACTCCGGCCACGGTGGCCTCCTCCACTGAGGCCCCCGCCCCAGGCGCAGCCATGTGCAGCTCGTTCTTGATAACGATGTTCTCTTGCCTCTGCCCCGGGTGCTGAGGTGTGCCACCTGCCCCCGGTTAGAGTAGAAGATGGAGCAGGCCCTGTGACTGACTTAGAATACCAAGCCTGCTCAGCTCTGTTGGGGACGGAAGTCATGGTTTTCCTTGAGCATGCCAGGCAAGTCCTATGCCATGGACCCCAAGCTCTTGACTCTTGTGCCTGGTGTTTTCTTCAAAAACTTCTTCTACTTAAAGGGGCCATGACCTTGAATGACCTCACCTGCCAGTCAGTCTCTCTCTCAATGCCCCCCCCCCCCCCAACACCCCCCTCCATCTTGCTATGGAGCCCAGGTTAGACTTGAACACCCGATCCTCCTGCCCCAGCCTCTAAGGAGTTGGAATTGCAGGCCTGTACTCCTTACCTGGCCTTGGCACTGGCAGCTTGGTGAAGTGCCCAGCCTCCTTCAATGTCCTTCTTTCCATCATCCACGTGACTGCCACCTGCTGCCTTTCTGATGGATACCAGGAGCTGTTTTAGGCACTGCAGACAGAACAGAGAATGAAACAGACCAAGGCCTGAGACCTTACCATGCTTTTGTTCTACCTGAGGAGGCAAAGCTGAAGACATTGTAGCAACTTAGAGAGTCCTGAACACCAAGGAGAACAAAGCTCAGCTTTAGATGGGGGCGGGTGCAGGCCACATCTGCATTTTGGTGCTGCTGTAACACTGTAGAGATCACAGGGCAAACTCACTGGACAGGGGTGCAGGCCACATCTGCGTTCTGGTGCTGCTCTAACACTGTAAGGGATCACAGGGCAAACTCGGTGGCTGAATACAAAGGACAATGCCCAGGTCTGGGGGTCAGAAGCAGGGCTGGGTTCCTTATAGGGTCCTAAGGGAGAGACCTTTTCCTTGCCTTTTCTAGCTTCCAAAGGCCTCCTACACCCCTTGTCTCATAGCCTCCCACCATTCTGAGATGCCTGTCTATAGCACATCTGCCTCTGGCTCTGATCCTCCCGCCTCTTATCAGAGCGCTAGTGATTAAACTGGACCGTGTGACTCAGGAAGGATCACTCGTCTCGGAATCTTTGATTTCATCACACTGGCTCAAGCTGCAACCTCTTTTTTGTTACCTTTCAGTGATGGATATGGAAGTAAGAGCCTTGTGCTTAGTAGGTGTACTACCACTGAGCTGCACCCGCCACCCCAGCCCTTTGAAGCCCTGCTTCACCATTTAAGAACACAGGCTCTGGGGGTTAGGGTGCAAGCATCCTAAGGCACCAAGAGTTAGTTTATTTATTCTTTTGCAGCATTGTGTTTCAACTTATGGTTTTATGTATCCTAGGCCATTTCTCTACCACTGAGCCACACCCCTACCCCCAGACTGAGATCTTGGATGGTTTGGTCTGTGAATGACAGTGGATGGCACTGGATGGCAAGGGAAGGAGCAGTGTACGTTGTGAGAAGTCTTCCATGTAGAGGGGCAGCGTGTACCAAGGTCCTGTGGTGAGAGAAGCCAGGATGGCTGGACGGAGAGAGGTTTGGCAGGGGGGTGTGAAGTGAGTTCCCTGGCTGCTGGTGAGAGGTCAGGATGCCTTTGAGAAAGGTATGGTGGAGGTGGGAGCTGGCTGATGCACGGTTTTCTCAGAGGCCTCGATGAAAAGACAAAAGAAATGCTCGTTCTGTGGCCTTGCCCATGGGCAGACTTGGTAAGCTCTTGTTACCATTTTGGTTTCTGGGAACTTGGCTTTTCTCCCAACTAGACTGGACTTATCTGTCCCAAGGCCACAGTGTTCTCAGTCGCTGATGCCTTGAGATACCTGTGCTCTGTCTGTGTAATGCTGCTTGATTAGCCTCCTGCTGCATTTCCCCTGAGAACCGTATATACGATGCTGTAATTCTTAGTAAACATGCCTGGTAGGATACACAGCTAGTGCGAGGCCTCCTGACCCCAGCCTTCCTGCCTTTGTTGTTTCTCATCTCTTGGTCCTCCCTCTCAGAAACCTGTCACTGAAGAACAACCTTCTGGACCAGGTCTGAAAACCAAGGGGTTTCTTTCTTTCTTTCTTTCTTTCTTTCTTTCTTTCTTTCTTTCTTTCTTTCTTTCTTTCTTTCTTTCTTTCTTTCTTTCTTTTTGAAGCATTTGTTAATAACCAATTATAGGAAACACCTCAGGGGGTGATGGTGGCCAGGAGGGGGGGCAGTGAGTGGGATGTAAAGTAAAAAATGATAATAAAATTAAATAAAAAACACCTCAAACCACTAAGTTGTATTAGTTATTTCTCAGGTTACCGTGATATAACACATGTCAGAGACAAGGTGGGAAGACTTGGTCACGGCTTTGGTGGAGAAGCCCGTGCCCTAGTTGGCTCTCTGTTGCTGTGACAAAACACTGATCAAAAGCAACTTGGGGGAGAAAAGGGGCTTCTTTGGCTGACAACTTATAGTCCATCAACGAGGGAGACCAGGGCAGGAACCTGGAGGCAGGAGCTGTAGTATAGACCCTGTGTGTGTGTGTGTGTGTGTGTGTGTGTGTGTGTGCTGCTTATTGGCTTGTTCCCCATGGCTTACTCATTCTGCTTTCTTATACAGCCTAGGCCCAGGGGTAGCATTGTGCACAGTGGGCTGGGCCCTCATCTATCCATCAGTATCAAGGAAACGCCCCACAGAAATGTCCACGGCACCTAGGGGGTGATGGCGTATACCTTTAATCCCAACGCTTGAGAGGCAAAGGCAGACAGATCTCTGAGTTCAAGCCTTGCCTGAACTACAGAGTGAGTTCAAGGACAGCCAAAGCTACATAGAGAAACCCCATCTTGATCTCGGAAAGAAAGGAAGGAAGGAAGGAAGGAAGGAAGGAAGGAAGGAAGGAAGGAAGGAAGAAAAATGCTCAGAGGCCAATCTGATGTCAGTTAGTTGCCAACCAGGATTAACTATTATGATATCAGCTCCATCAGCCCTGGTGGGAGAGTGAGGCAAGGCTTGTTCATATTTTTGTGGACCAGGAAGCAGAGAATCCCAGGGTCAGGACCAGAGGTGGCTCTAACCTTCCAGTTCTCCCCTGTCGATGTCCACCAGTGAGGTCCCAGGTCCTAACGGTTCTTTCTGTAACCTACCCAGATAGAGCCAACAGCTGGAAACAAGTGTTTGAGAGCACACGCCTATGGGGGGGCATTTCACATTTAAGCCATAACACGGGTAAGAAGAAAAAATGTAAAGTGGGGTGTGAATGTATCAAAAAAATTAATAAGGAAAGTGGGATGTAATTTTATCCAAGAATTGGAACACGCTTCGAATGAAATCTTCCATTGATGAAGGGAGAGGCTAGTGCGCCTTTATCTCTCAAAGAACTTGAACAAGTCAGTCAGGCAAGTACTGAAATCCAGGTAGAAAAAAAATATAATAAGCCAAGGGGGGAGGGACAGACAGCTCACAACCACAAAAGAAGAAATGCCATTAGCTGGGCACTTGGCGTATGTGTGTGTGTGTGTGTGTGTGCACGCGCGCGCGTGTGCGTGTGAACTCAGGCTAAGTGGCCCCACAGACATGCAAATTAAAGCCACAAATAGGTCCATTTTTCGCCTATTGAGGGTTTTTAAAACCTAGAATCTTATCTCTGGACAGGTTGGAACAAGGTGGGCCCAAGGGCTTGTGGGAGAAGAGGCCTGACACTCAGAAAGCAGGACCCCAGCTGCTGTGTTCTCTGTGGCTCAAGGAATCCATTTCTGGCCAACTTGCCCAACGAGGTAATTCTGAACGTGGAGAAAGCTGCGTGCATTGCAAACAGCTAAGCTGCCGGCAGGAAGCTAAGCAGGCCATGGGGATCACACTTTGGATAATTTTGTCAATAATATGGATGAAGTGTCTGTTAGGGACCGGTCGCTGTCCTAGGTGCCAGAAATGCAGTTGTGAATCAGCCGCCCTCAAGTCTCTCTACCCTAGGGCAGGAGCCTCAGATGCTCCTAAGCAAATGAATGAGCTGAGACCTGAAGGATGTCATGTGACAAGGAAGACATCAGTAGAGGTGTGGAGTGGTGTGTGGTGGGGTCTGAGGGGTGAACAGCCAGGGCAGTTTGCCGCGGACTTCAATGTAGAATCGAGTGCATCGTCTTTCGTGCCCTGGGTGCTGCTGATGGTTAATGATAAAGCGCTGTGCATTCCTGCTGTGCTTTGAGTGTGAACTGTTCTTCATAGGCGAGTGTGTTTGAACCTTGTTCCTCATGTTCTGTCACTGGAACATTTGGAAGGTGGAGCCTCAGTGGAGGAAGTAAGTCAGTAGGGGTGGGTCCCTGGGGCTACCTTATCTCTGGCTCCTTCCTGTCATGCCCTCTGTGCCTCACCTCAACTCCATGCTTCTGTTGCCTTGGGCAGACTTTCCTCAACTCCTGCCATGCCTGCTTGCTCTGATGGCTAAAATCCTTCCAAAACTGGAACCCAAACAAGCAGCTCCAACCTCAAGCAGCTTCATTCAGGTATTGCAACTAGTGCAACTTGGATACGCTGGGAGAGACAGAGTTTTCACCATAAGAAAAGGCCACATAGGAAGATGATTCTGTTTACCTTAATTCCACAGTGCTTCTGGTTTCAAAGCCTTCTGTGGTGTTTTGTGGGTTTTTTTGTTTGTTTGTTTGTTTTTGTGTTTTTTGATTTGGATTTGTTTTTTTCGAGACAGGGTTTCTCTGTATAGTCCTGGCTGTCCTGGAACTCACTCTGTAGGCTAGGCTGGCCTCGAACTCAGAAATCGGCCTGCCTCTGCCTCCCAGAGTGCGGGGGATACAGGCGTGTGCCACCACCGCCTGGCGCGGTGTTTCTTAAGTATCGGTTAAAAAGCTAGAAGAGGTGTCTTAGTTAGGGATTTCCATTGCTGTGAAGACACACAATGACCAAGCCAACTTTTATAAAGGGAAACATTTAATTGGGGCTAGCTTACTGTTTTAGAGGTTTGGTCCATGATCATCATCGCAGGAAGCCATGCAGGGTTCAGGAAGACATGGGGCTGGAGGATCTGAGAGTTCTCTATCCTGATCTGAAGGCAGTCAGAAGACTCTTCTGTCCTGGGCAGAGCTTAAGCGTGGTACCTCAAAGCCCACCCCCACAGTGATGCACTTCCTCCAACAAGGCCACACCTACTCCAACAGGCCCATACTTACTGATAGTAGCACTTTCCTTGAGCTAAGCATACTCAAACCACTATGAGGTGCAGGGAGGGGCTGGAGAGATGGCTAAGGGTTAAGAGCACTGGACGCTATTCCAGAGGACCTGGGTTTGATTCTCAGCACCATCATGGTGGTTCATAATTGCATACAACTCCAGTTTCAGGAGATCTGATGCCCTCTTTTTGTTTCTAAGGGCACTGCATGCACTTGCTGTGTGTCCAGGCAAACCTTGCAAAGGGGAGGCAGGGCTTAGGAGCACTGGGCAATCTGGACAAGCTAGGACGACTTGGTCATATAGAGGGGTAGCATTTGAGAGGCATTTGAAGATGCCTATCTGGGGTGGCATTTATGAGAGATGAATGGTATGAAGAAATGATTAAACTATAGGTTTATCTAGGTTAAACTATAGGTTTATATAGGTGGATTAGGTTTTCAGGCAGAGAGAACGGGACACACAGACCCCAGGGTAGGAGTGTTCTTGAGAGGTTCCCAGAGGTGATAGTGCTGAGAACATCTTACCCTGGCTCCAGGTTCTTGTAGAAAAAGGAAGCTTGGATTTTATCTGAACCCAGTGTGAGCTGGTGGAAGAGATAAACATGGAGACAAGGAGATGCGATTGTAGATTTTAAAATTCCCTTCTTGGGGAGGGTGTGTCTCGGGGTGGAGTGCTTGCCTAATTTAATGCCCAGCACTGCAAGGAAAAAGAAAGACCATGTTGGCAGTCATGGGAGGGGAGTGGTAGTGCAGGTTAGACCACGAGGGCAGTTGTGTGGAGGGATATGGTAGTGGAGACAATCTTGTAGGAGGCTGCTCTGGCCTAGAAGACTGCTTCTCACATTGGAGACTGCATTAAGATCAGCTGCAGAGATGGCTGACTGCAGCTCCTGGCTGAGCCCTGGAGTGCGTGTTCAGTAAGCTTCCAAGCATTACCATGTGGCTGGTGGCAGAGCCTGAGTAGCTATGAAACAGGTGATGGGGATTTGTGGCAAGTGAGACCAGGTGTCAGGCCAGGAAGGGGTTGGTGTGGTTTGGATGTGAGGTGTCCTGTAGTCCGTGTTTGGAGGTCTGTGGAACCTTTAGGAGATGGAGTCTTGCTGGAGGAAGTGTCTCTGAGGACGGGCCTTGTGGCCTTCTGGCTTCATTTCCTCTCTGTTTCTTGGTGTAGGCACAATGAGGCCAGGTACCTCCACCTCTTGTAGCGATGCCCTCTCTGCGATGATGGATTATGTTCTTAAGTCTAAGCCCAAATAAAGCTCTTCTGTTCTTAGCCGTTGTCTTAGTTAGGGTTTCTATAGCTGTGAAGTTACCATGGGCAGGGCAGCTCTTATAAGGAAAAACATTTGATTGGAGCTGGTTTACAGTTCAGAGGTTTAGGCCGTTATCATCATGGTGGGAAGCACAGTGGCATGCACAGACATGGCACTGGAGAAGGAGCTGAGTAGTCTACATCTGGATCCACAGGCAGCACAGCAGGAAGAGACGGACAGACACGCTGGACCAGGCTTGAGCATCTGAGACCTCAAAGCCCACCCCAGTGACACACTTCCTCCAACAAAGCCACACCCACTCCAACAAGGCCACACCTCCTATGGGCCAAGCATTCCAACAGGAGTCAATGGGGACCACACCTACTCAAACCACCACAGTTGTCAGGAGTATGTACACAGCAATGAGAAAAGTAACTGATACAGGAACTTTGGGTTGTAGTGGGTCTCAGTGGTACTTGCCTAGCATGCAACTAGACCCTGGGTTCCAGCCTCTGATGGGCCACAGAATAGAAGTCTGGCTGGAATACCTTTAAAACTATGTATGTATGTATGTATGTATGTATGTATGTATGTATGTATGTTTGTATGCATGTATGTATGCATGTATGCATATGTATGTATATTTATAATAGTTTAAGTCTTTTATCATATTTAGTGTGTGTGCATGCATACGTGTGTGTTTGTGCACATGTATGTGCATGTGTGTGTGAGTGTGGAGGTCAGAGGACAGCTTGCTGGGTCTGTTCTCCCCTGCTACCATGTAAATTCTGGGAATAAAACTTATATGCAAGTCGAGTGTCTTAACCCACTGAAGCCTCACACTGGCCCAGCTGCAGTTTGAATGGGAATTAGCAATTCCATTTTGTCCTCATTACATTCAAACACATCTCAGTGTGACTACGGAATAGTCCTAACACCTTTCTTCTCTACCTCCCTCTTTATTTGAACAAAGACAGTACAGGCCTGGAGGCACGGAGCGCCTCTCGGAGAACACAAGCTAAAGCTAAATGTTTAAGGAAGTCTTCATTATATTTTATTTTTATGACATGATATTGGTTTTCCATTCACAGAAACCTTATAATGCTTCCATGGTCAATAAAAGCATTTAATTTTTAAAAAGTGAGTTGCTTTCAGATGGATTTGCGACTGCTGGTAGAAGGGAAGCTGAGCCAGATCACAACTGGAGTTGGTGGCTCTTGGCTCGTAAGAGACTGCGGCGTGAAGAGACTGAGCCTTGCTCGTCTTGGGTCCAGCGAGTGCACGACTTGACCTCACTGGCCTTCAACCCTCTCTGAGAGCTAGTCTAATAGGTCACCATGGGCTGCCTGTCCCTTCTCCTGATGCTCATGCCTCTTTGATTCACAGACATTTATAGTGCCGCATGCACTAGGCTTGGGGTGAAGGTTTTAACCTCTGTTTCCAGCATCCCTTTGGGAAGCATTTTGCAAGGCACGAAGAAACATCCCAACAGTTTACTTAGCAAAAACCAAGCATCAATGCATAGGGCCGCCCATGATAATGTCTCTCATGCATTATTTATAATTATGCTTCTTGGAGCGGGAGAGGAAGAGAGAGAGAGAGAGAGAGAGAGAGAGAGAGAGAGAGAGAGAGAGAGAGAGAGAGAGAGAGAGAGAGAGAGAGACATGAGTGTGCTGGGAATTAGAACTCTTCTTCTGCCCTTGGTCTTCTCATGTGCACACTGCTGGGGGAGACAGAGCTGAGAGCCGAGGCTTCCCTGGATGGTGCTAGAGGCTGTGGGTGGAGGTCACAGAGGGCTCTGGGAGTCTCGACAGTGGGAGGAGGAAAAGAATCAGGACAGGCAATGTATTTTGGGGACAGCTGTAAACATATTTTTTTTTTTGGACCCATGCAACTATTGGTTCATGAAGGCAGACACTACTTTCTCTTTTAGTATAAAATAGTTCATAAATCGAGCAATTGATAGTTCATAAGTAAAGCAATACTGGGTGGTAGGATTATTGTTGGACAGTGCTGTACCAAACATGGAGAGTGTGCCAGAGACTACTCAGTAGCAAACAGCGAGGTGTTTTTCAATGCTTGGTGTGTGTGTGTGTGTGTGTGTGTGTTCTTGGTGGAGCAAGGAGAGGGTGCCGTGACTTGCAAACAGGGACTTACTCTGGCAAGAGATGCCAATTGGAGGTGCTAAGCATGCAGCCATTTGTTAGGGTCCTTCTGTCAACATGGCGTGCCCTTGCTGGGGTAGCCCCATATAATCTATGCCAGGGGGTCCCTGCAGGACTTTCTTTAATGGTTTTAATTAGAGTGACTCTCTCCTCAGTCCACAACATGGGGACTCCTTTACAAAGTAAAAGCCCTTCCATCTACAGTGGCTGTCTCTGAGGATGTCATGCGATGGAGATGTGGGCTCTGAGTCATTCCTCTTGCTCACCATGGGATCTCTGGGCATAGGCTGGGTCTGCCCTGGACTCTCAGGCAAGTGTGCCTTATCACAGCTCAGGGTGCTGGGATTCCGTGTAGCCCTGGCAGATGGCCGGCTCCCATGGCTGTGGGAACAGAGCACTGTGGGATGTTTCTCTAGTGCTCTGTGTTTTGTTACCATAATGAACAACCTGGCTGCTTCCAGACTCAGGTCCAACTGTAAACCCTGGGCCAAAGAGAGGAGAGAAGATTGGGTAGGAAGATCTGTGCCACACAGCTAAAAAAAGTCAGAGTCCAAGGTCAGCAATTCTGAGTTCCAGAAACAGGCTTCTCTTAGTCCTCAGTCTTGTCCTTATTGCAGGAGACCTGTCAAGCCATTCCACCTGCTGCTCACAGAGACTGCACTGCTGATGCAGGCATACGGACGGAGCACTGTGATGGGCATCTGGCAGACAGCACACCCTTAGCGTGCTTTTGTCGTTGTCTCGACAGCCACAAGATGCTTTCCTCTTTGTCTGTTAGCAAGGATGACTTATGCCCAGACTGTTCACTCAGATTCCCTCCGCAGGAACGCGGGAAGGTCTTTTTTAAGGTTTTAGGCAGTTAGAGAGACCACGGTAAGCAGACGAGTGCAAGCCCCATCTAGAAAACCAGATCCAGTCAAAGAGAACACATCTGGGTTTGTTTTTGAGTCCGTTGCCCCTATGCTCCCTTATGGATCGACTTTCCTGTGTCCCTCACAGGCTTGTGGTTTGAATGCCCCCCGCTGGTCTCAAACTCGCAGAGATCTGCTTGCCTCTACCTCCTGAGTGTTGGTATTACAGGGATGCGCTATCACTGCTAATGTTTGAAGACTGTCTTACTTAGGGTTTTATTGCTGTGAAGAGACACCAGGATCAAGACAAGTCTTACAAAGGAAAGCATTGACTTGGGGCTGGCTTACACTTTCAGAGGTTTAGCTCGTTACTGTCACTGCAGGAAGCATGGTGGCTTGTACGGAGACACGTTGCTGGAGAGTTATCCAAGGATTCTATGTCTGGATCGGCAGGCAGCAGGAGAGTGAGACCTCGGGCCACATTTGGAACCTCAAAGCCCAGCGATATACTTCCTACGACAAAACCACGCCTACACACCTCCTAATAGTGCCGCTCTAAGCTCTCTAGGAGGCGCTTTCCTGTAAACCACTACAAAGGCTTTGGGGAACGAGGCCTACTTAGTTCTTGTACATGGAGGCCACTAGAGGCAGGCCTTGGAGAGTCACACCAGAGTCTGGTTGTAGCCTGCTCTGCCCACTCTTTGTTGCCACCGTTTTCAGCTGCCATGGACTGAACTGCTCCAGCTGCCCTGCCTTCCCGGCTGTGATGAGTCAAAATAAATCCATCCCTTACAATATTCTGCCAGGCGTTTTCTCCTGGTGGCGGGGAAAAGCAGCTGTGCTGGTTGTTTTTTGTTAGCCTGACATAAACTTTTGTCGCACAGGAAGAAGCCTCAGAGGCGGAAATGCCTCCGTCAGATTGGCCTATGGGCAATTTCTGCGGGGGCGCTACATTGGTTAATGATCTAAGTGGGAGGACCCAGTTCGCTGTGGGCGGGGCCACACCAGCACAGACTGAATAAGCAATGAGGAGCAAGGAGCAGGCAGAGTTCCTCCGTGGTTCCCGCTTCTGCTTTTCCTTGAGCTCCTGCTCTGACGACCAGAGACGAATGTGTGAGCCCTATGGACCGTTTCTTCCCACATCGCTTTTGCTCATGGCGTTTATTACAGCAATAGAAACCAAACTAGGGCATCAGCTAATACGCACACACTGTTGGGATTATATAGGAATTTTGATATTTAGGGCTTCAGCAAGTCACTTTAATTAAAAAAAAAAAAAAAAAAAAAAAGCCGGGCTGTGGTGGCGCACGCCTGTAATCCCAGCACTCTGGGAGGCAGAGGCAGGTGGATTTCTGAGTTCGAGGGGCAGCCTGGTCTACAGAGTAAGTTCCAGGACAGCCAGGGCTATACAGAGAAACCCTGTCTCGAAAAAAAAACAAACCCAAAACCCAAAAACAACAACAACAAAAAAAAATAGCAGTACTCAATTGGGTTGACCTCCCCCCTCACCAACTACAGTATGTGGTGCATTTGATGAAGTAGAGGATATGACTGGCAGGTCTCAGGTCTGTACCGCTGTGCTGTTGACTTAGAGTAGGCGTTTAGAAGGCAGGAGTGGAGCATTGGACAGCATGGCCTGCATTCTTGCTTTTTCTGCTTGTCAGCTATGGGTAAGATCGCTGTCTGTAACTCAGTTTCCCCTTCTGCAAAATGGAGATGAAAACAGCCTGTCCTATGCATGTCTCCTCTGTACAGTTGAGTGAGTGTTGATGTTATTCTAGGCAAGGAAGAGAACAATTCTGGGCTGGGAAAGGCCCTCTGTGGTTTTTTTTCCACCATTTAATTTTACATACACTTAAGCTTAATGATCAGTATAACACCCAAACAGGAGCGAGCTCGCCTTACCCCGGTGATACAATCGCATATAATAATGCCACTTGCATAGCTCCCACCTCCTTGTTAAATCCACCCACGCTCTGCTCTGCTTCACACTGTAAAGAATTCTCTCTCCCAGAGGGAAAAAGACACCCAACTTTATATTAATTATTGCTTTAAGCCAGAGATCCTGGGCAGGGGGTGGGGATAAAGGGACTGGAGGTGTTGGAAAAGTGATCTTGGTAGTGAGCTTGATTGGCAGGAGTCAAGCTTTGAGTCTAGAGTCTAAGTCCAGCCAGGAACTCACTGGGGACTAGAGAACGTGAGGTAGGTCGTGTCTTTCCTCACATGGACAGGCCCAGCCTATCCCATAGAGAAAAACTGTTGATGAGCCTGTCTCAAAAATGAATGTAGACAGCCGGGCGTGGTGGCGCACACCTGTAATCCCAGCACTTGGGAGGCAGAGGCAGGTGGATTTCTGAGTTCGAGGCCAGCCTGGTCTACAGAGTGAATTCCAGGACAGCCAGGACTACACAGAGAAACCCTGTCTCAAAAAAACCAAAAAAAAAAAAAAAATGGATGTAGACCTTTATTTTGATGAGAGAAATTGACTGAGAGCAACAGAGAGTGATACCAGCATTCTTCGAGGCCCAGGGGCCACACCTTGTCATTGGCCAGAAAAGGGTCTGGGGAAATGTCTCAGTAAGGAGCCTGCTACGCATGTGTAAGGAGCTGAGTTTGGATTCTCAGAACTCAAGTCAAAGGGTGCCCCTCAGAAGGGGCAGACTCAGGCAGGTGGAACTAGCTGCGAACATCAGGGTCATAAGGGACAAATCTCAGAAGTAAGGTGGTGACAGCAGGAGACGCCCAGTGTCAACCCCTGACCTGCACAGGCACATACATGATGTGTCCAAGCATCTTGCATGCTCCAGGGGATCTAACACCCTCTTCTGGCCTTCACGTGTGCATGTGAGCACACACACCACACACACTCACTCTTACACATACACACACACAGTCACATACATATCACACATACACACACACAGAGTCACATACATACTCACACATACACACATAATCACACACACACATACATACACACTCACATACATACACATACATTCACACACACAATCACATACATACTCATATATACCTGCACACACATATAATCACACACATACACACTCTCACACAAACACTTATATACATGCTCACACACACACACACACACACACACACACACACACACACAAATGGCCCACCTGCCATTGATTTTTAACACTCAGCTAAATGACCTCTGACCTTCGTGTTTCCATTTTGCTCACCCTGAGCTCTACATAGTCACTGTGTGTTCCACATGTCAAACATGCCAAAGGCTGTCTATGTTCACTCTGTTTCTTTTTTGATTTTTAAATTTAATTTTTATTTATTTGTATGTGGGTATGGTTCATCAAGTTCTTGTTTCCAATCTTTCTTAATTGTTTCCAAGCCTCTCAGTTTTCTTGTTGAATTTTTCTTCCATGTCGCTGTTATTTTTGTTCGTGTTTTGATTTTCTACCCATTTTCCTGACTATTTCCTTTTTGTTTCTGACTTTCCAGGGCTCATGCCGATTTCCTCCTTTCCTTACCTCTTTCATTTGCTATTTCTACATTTATTGCAAACATGTTTTGGCTTTCTGGAGCATTGTGTGTTAGTTTGCCCCATTTTCTGGTCCATGATCACGTTGGTAGCTTTAATCAGTGTTAAGTGTGTGTCTGTTGTGCGGTTCCATGATGCTGCCATTGTGTGTGTTTTCTTCTCACTACTGGGGATGGAGTCTGGAAGAGTAGAGTGCTTAGTAAGATGCTCTACAAAGCCAGAGAGTTCTCCAAGCCAGCAGATGCACAGGTTTCATGACAGGCACATGAGAAACACAAACAAGCCACGGGCAGAGTCAGTCTTACCATACCTGTGATGGGTTTCGAGGATTTCCAGGTCTGAGCAGGTCTCTGAGGGTGAAGGTGCCAGTCTCGAGTCACCAGGGCCAGGTGGAGGCTGCTCTGTTTTCCTCCCTTTGCTGGCTACTGTGTGGTAGAGCTGTGTTCTGTTTGTCTTTCTGCGGTTCAGGTCACCTGTGCTTTTTCTTTGTGCTTTTTAGGCATTCTGTCCCCACAGTTGTGAATTTGTGACAGCTTTTCTTTTGGAATGTTGTGCTGTTTTCTTACTCTGACTTTCCATTATTCAAGTCACATGGACCAGCATGTCACCTAGAAATGGCCCCAAACCCTATTTTTTTGGGACAGAGCTATGTGGCTCTGTTGCATGTAGCTCCAAAGCCGGTGTTGGCCTGGGACCTGTTTTATAGACCAGGCTGGCTCTACAGATTTGTGGGAATTCTTCCAAATGC